>NC_089724.1:1452500-1682500 GCF_035083965.1 Branchiostoma lanceolatum | reverse complement strand
CTTCTCAAACACGGGACCTGCCTTTAACGTCCTATCCAAGGGACGTCCTTAGCCGAAGCTAGGTACTCATTTCCGCCTAAGCGGAACGAAGAAATTCGTGTTAAGTGCCTTCAGTTAAGTTTTTAGTCATATTATAAGCCAGTCATATCACGACAGCTTACATGTGAATTAATATTTTATACCAGTCTTACCAATGTGAAGTATAACCCCACGCAATCCAGCCATTGGCTGCTTTGTGGCCGTTACTGTACAGAAACGCGAAATAACTTGATCAAGAAATCATGCATGCGCGTCATGCCATTATAGTCTGCCGAAGTTTCGTGGGAAAGACGATTCTCTGTCATGGTGCTCTCAGTGACTACATGTACTCATCCCATTCTCTCAGTGACCACGTGTATTAAGCGCGTTTTCTCAATGACTACATGTCCTTAACACATTTCACAGTAACTACATGTATTAGGCACATTTTCACAGTGGCTACATGTATTAGACGCATTTTCACAGTGACTACATGTCCTAAGCACATATACTCAGTGACTTCATGTCCTAAGCACATATTCTCAGTGACTACATGTCCTAAGCACATTTTTACAGTGACTACATGTCCTAAGCAAATATTCTCAGCGATTACATGTCTTAGCACATATTCTCAGTGACTACATGTACATGTATTAGGCACATTTTCACAGTGACTTCATCTATTAGGCACATTTTCTCTCAGTGACTACATCTATTAGGCACATTTTCACAGTGACTACATAATCATGTACTAAGCACACATTCTCAGAGAATACATGTACTAAAAACACATTTTCAGTGGCTACATGTTATTAACACATTTTCACAGTGACTACATGTACTAAGTACATTTTTCCAGTGAATTAATGACATACGCACCTTTTCTCAGAGATAACATGTACTACGCACATTTTCAGTGACTACAATATATTAAGCACATTCTCAGTGACTAATAGCACAAGCATTAAGCACATTTGAGCTACACATGTTTCCATCAACGGTACAGAGTTAACACTGAATATTTCTGGAAACCATCGTTTACCAGCTAAGTCTTTTGAGAAACATTCCTCGAAACATTTTATGAACCAACGGATATGAACTGGCAACAACATTCAACCTAATTATTATATTCTTACGCCGACGTGAAATACAGGTGTCGCAATGTGTCACGATGATTCTATTTAACATAGTTCACACTTTTATAGGCAAAATACTTTTGAACTACTACTAGTAGGTAAAATAGAATTATCGTTTTAGAGTCTGATAATCTCTGTTATATCCCTCTTTCCCCTGGTGTGGCGACCGCGTTGTGACCTAAATTTGCCAGATCGCTCAACAAGTTGCCTAGATACAAAACGATTTTTTTACGCGCTGTGTGTTTTGTTGTATTGTCAGTCATACTTCTACATTTTGCATGATGTTCCTATTATGAGGTCAAGGGTTACACTCGATTCAAATCTGATTCAGGTCGCAGCAAGTGCACAGTGCGATCGCTGTCGTGTTGAATGGAGCACGTCGTCAGAACGTAATGCGCTTATGGTAATTCATCTACATTCGTTAACCCCCGAATAGCCCCTTCAGGAGCAAAGTAGGGGGGGGGGGGAGTTGAGGTCCCGGGCTAAGGCGGGCAGGCCTCCAGCCTGGCATGGAACGACTCAACGGTGGGAGCGTAATTAGCCTGCTATTGAAACCTATTATAACTGCCCAATCTCTTTTGTTCTCTTTGGTTAACGCTGCATCGGAGTAACAACCGTTGCATCAGATATTTCTTTGGACACAACTAAATGAACCTGTACGCGAGATATTAACCTTAAATACGAGAACACGACTTTAAACGCCTACGTTCTGCCAACGTGCTGTTGATGAATTGAATGGGGGTCTTACCAGAAGTGTTTTTCCTCAATGCTGATACACCAATATCCGTCTCTGCTTTTAGATTGTCGGAACGGAAGACAGCAGTCCTACAGAATCTGCCAACGTCAATGTCAACGGCCCCACCGAGAGGACTTCCCTTCTACCGACGTCATAGCGAATATTTGGTGCTTTCAACGTCAGGGCAGATTTGAAGACTCAGTTCATATTAAGCCTATCATAGCCGGTTGAATAAAATTACAAATTTACCCGGCTAATTTAGCCGGCTGTCTTAGCCCAATATGAACGCAAATTAACCTGCTAAATAAGGGCTTTAGCAGGGTAAATTGAACCCACCTAGGAATATTGCATATACGATGCTAAAACCCTTATTTTGTTGGTTAATTTGCGCTCAACTCAGGCTAAGATAGCCGGCTATGATAGGCTTAATATGGACGGTTGCCAAAAAAGACTGGAATACTACGTGCAATTCACTTTCCTATCAGGTTACACTACTAGCAATTTAACATAATTTTACATAGAGTAGACCAATTCAGTTTTGCCATGACAGTACTAGTAGGTTACTAAACAGAGACGGGGGGCGCTACAGACTTCATCACACTGTTAACCCTAGGCGTTTGTCAGTAAGGTCATGTGACCTAAGTGATGAGCAATCGACAATCTACTGCAATATTACCGTGGCTACTTATGATCCCTGTGCATGTATTTTGTGTGTCAGAATCACAATTAGCAAATAGTATCAATCATTATGCACTGAAAAGGCAGGCTAAAATTATTTGAAGACTCTAGCCATATCCACGATTCACTGGTTGTAAAATATACATGTTGAAACAAAAATTGTATATCGAAACAATTAGCTATATCCTTGTACAAAATATTCGAATGATAATGTGTTAATGTTTACATTCATTCATTTACATCACGTCCACGTTACTGACGTCAACATCATCGTCATCAAATGTGAATATATAAAATGCAAGGCCATAATGGCAAAGATCTCATCAATTCCTCTTATTTCATCATGTTATATTTTTCGTTTGGCTGTGACATATCGTAGGTTGGGGGGAGCTCAACCATTATACCGGTGTGTTAGCACCAGGACACATGCCCAGCTGCGTGATTGTGCGCTCAATTGCAAGGGAAGCAATCAAAGCCTTCATGTCAAAAAGCCACACAGGCTAAGAGGTAGGCAGGTAGCTAGTCGACGTGCTTACGTTCGACGTGTTTACGTGCGACGTGCACCGTCGGGGTTATACCACCCCTTGCGGGGTGACATACCCTTCCGATGGCTGATACGAGACGGAGGTTCGCCAGGCCTCCATCCGGGTGATTTGTAGTGAATCATCAACTCCAGACAGAAGGATTTGGACCATCGCACAGCGGTGGCATTTGGTAGGTGGGAAGGCGTTCTGGACCCGACGGTCAAGGTCAATTTCGGGCCACCTAGTCGTTGACCTTGGTACTGAAGCAAGAAATTCTGTTTTTGGATCTTTGGTCCTGGATACGCTGTGGCTTTGGATTTTTGTTTGTTTATTTATTTATTCAGATTTACCACATTTGTGGAAGGATTGACATAACAGGTGACTATCACCTTTTCAATATGTCAACCCAGACCAGACTGTAAGGTTTGGACCATCGCACACCGGGGCATGCCCCTACTCTTTTTCGAAAGGTGTGGCGGGTTCTTTAACGTGCGTGGGGTGTGGCTCTCCTCAAACACGGGTAAGAGAGTGGGGGTCAAAGTTGTGTGCATATCAAGTCTATATGACTGCCGTATCAACTGGTTGTCGGAAAAAATGACTTCTTCGACCGCAAACTTTACCTAAACCCAAAAAGTCCAAAAATACGGAACTCGTACGGACTTGATATACGCACAAGTGTACCACCCTTCCCTAAAGCCCCTGTCACACTTGTGCGTATAGACAAGTCCGCATGAGTTGCGTAGTAACATGTTTTTGTTTTAGGTTTAAGTTTGCAGCCGAAGAAGTAATTTCTCAGGCTCAATAACTAGGCCGCACAACGGTGGGTCAAAGTAGAAAACATCTTTTCCCCCGCAAGCGTTACTTAAACCAAAAATGTCAATACGGAACTCACGCGCACTTGAATATACGCACAAGTGTGGCAGGGCCCTAAAGTGTACATGGATATGGGCTTAACATCATCGCTCTTAATCTTAATTCTGGATTGAGAGGACAAAAAAAAATAGAATTAATGACTTCTATGTGTTTATATGGCTGCCCTGGAGACATCTCTCAGTACGTGTACAATCAAACGGTCTGCTGTCATCTTCATTTCAACAGAAAGGCGTGCACTGGCACTTTTCCGTTGACGTATCAAAGAGCTTATATTTAGTTCCTTGCTTTAAGTGAGCTTCAAAAGGCTTAGGTCTGATGAGTTTTCCAAAAGCGAGTCTCTAATGCAGTATCAAGGAGCTACCAAAATCTAATCATTTCTGCGATAACCAAATTATACGAAATACGAACAAACAAACGAACAACAAATAGATAAATAAACAGTTTTGGGACTGGGGGTATTCCGACAGATAATTTTGTTGTGCTGAAACTGTTAAATAGATGAAGGCAGTATGCCAGCAACAGCCTCATAAGGCATTTAGATTATGCATCGCCCACCGAGAACCAAAAATCTATGATGTAAGATTTCGGTTTGAATATTTCTATGTCGCGGCTGTAAACATTTCTCTTAATGCCTGGCATGTATCCTTTTTTGTGAAATTGATTCGTCGTTTGTGTGGATCTTAATCGATAATTTCCGAAAATACTTTCATCAGGTTGGTAGAACATAGGATATTTGGAGTTTCTTATTACACAACCAGGTAATCTCACCTGCTGACGTTTCGGTGTCTGTCAGACACCTTCTTCAGAGCTTCTGACTGGAGTACTGCTTCTCACCGAAACGTCAGCAGGTAAGATTACCTGGTTGGGTAATAAGAAACTCCAAATATCCTTAATCGATAATGTTTTGTTCTGCTTGTAAATCTGCCTCTCCTTAAAACATGTATCAATCAATATATCAATAACTTGACGATATTGGCAAGAGCAACGTATTTGATAGATAAATAATAGTCAAATAAATTATTAGGTACTAATACAGGAAGAATTTCCTACCTTGTCTCTTCTCTTCTTGTTGGCTGTTCTAAACTTGGATCAACTAATAGTTTTGCTGGCCTGATATCAAATGTTTGAACAAAACTGCTCTTCCCTGTTGAATAGTACTATTGTCCACCTGCAGCGACAGTACTCGGTGTTGTTGGTCAGTTCGAAGGGAGTTCTGTTGAAATCTTCTCTTTTTAAAACGCAGTTGTGTTCTTCGTTGTGTCTCTCCTCAAGTTCAACAACCAAAGTCAGCTACTTCTTTCGCTTCTTTGCTTCGGAGTTGACATGTTTTGTTTTCTCTGTGTTTGGGCTGGACTGGAAGGTGGTGCCTGCTGGCTATAGGTCTCTGCCTGTGTTTGGGCTGGACTGGGCGGTGGTGCCTGCTGGCCGTGGGTCTCTGTCTGTGTTTGGGCTGGACTGGGAGGTGGTGCCTGCTGGCCATGTGCCTCTGTCTGTGTTTGGGCTGGACTGGGCGGTGGTGCCTGCTGGCCGTGGGCCTCTGCCTGTGTTTGGGCTGGACTGGGAGGTGGTGCCTGCTGGCCGTGGGTCTCTGTCTGTTTTTGGGCTGGACTGGGAGGTGGTGCCTGCTGGCCGTGGGCCTCTGCCTGTGTTTGGGCTGGACTGGGAGGTGGTGGCTGCTGGCTATAGGTCTCTGTCTGCGTTTGGGCTGGACTGGAAGGTGGTGCCTGCTGGCCGTGGGCCTCTGCCTGTGTTTGGGCTGGGCTGGGAGGTGGTGGCTGCTGGCCATGTGGCTTCTGTCTGTGTTTGGGCTGGACTGGGAGGTGGTGGCTGCTGGCCATGGGCCTCTGTCTGTGTTTGGGCTGGACTGGGAGGTGGTGGCTGCTGGCTATAGGTCTCTGTCTGCGTTTGGGCTGGACTGGGAGGTGGTGGCTGCTGGCTATAGGTCTCTGTCTGCGTTTGGGCTGGACTGGAAGGTGGTGCCTGCTGGCCATGTGCCTCTGCCTGTGTTTGGGCTGGACTGGGCGGTGGTGCCTGCTGGCCATGGGCCTCTGCCTGTGTTTGGGCTGGACTGGGAGGTGGTGCCTGCTGGCCATGGGCCTCTGCCTGTGTTTGGGCTGGATTTGGAGGTGGTGTCTGTTGGTCATGTGCCTCTGCCTGTGTTTGGGCTGGACTGGGCGGTGGTGCCTGCTGGCCATAGGCCTCTCCCTGTGTTTGGGTTGGACTGGGAGGTGGTGTCTGCTGGCCATGCGGCCCTGCCTGTGTTTGGGCTGGACTGGGAGGCGGTTGCTGGTCTCTGGACTGCCAGGCTTTCTTTGCAGTAGGTGGTGACGATGTAGATTCTTGGCCTGATGTCCCTTGCTCATGATCAGGAATGTCGAAGACAACCATACGCGTATCCTGCCCTTGGTTTTGTACGGGAGGCTGTGCCTGTGCCACAGGCGCGTCGGGAGGCATGCCGCACAGCTCCCTCAGCGCTCTTCGGAACTCTGGGCGACTGAAGCTGTAGACGATGGGGTTGACCATTGATGATAAGGTAATGTTCAGCAGCTTTGCCACTTGAGCTGTTATGAGCAGCGAGTCTGTCGCTTTCTTGTCTCCGTTGAAGAGAGACCGAAATGAGGCAGACACGAATGCGAGGGTTGCCGCCGACACAATGACAACGATGACATGTGGTGCCATTGTTTTGAAGGCCTTGGTCTGGCACAGCCACAGGTTTTGATTGTCATCCCTCTCCTGTTGTCTCCTGGCCTCCTTCACGACAAAGTAGTAGAGCAGGAAGATGGCAAGGACGGCGAGCACTATCCCGGCCTGGGAGATGCTTCTGAAGATGGCGGATGCACTGGTGCCGTTTATGGGGTCCGGGGCGCACAGCAGGCCGTCACCAGAGCTCTGGAGTCGTTTCGCAACCGCAGGCCCGAACCCGAAGATTACGGCGGTTGCCCTGACTGCAACTATACCGATGTTGACACGCTTTGTGGTAACTTCTGCATTGTAGTGGAGTGGCTTGCAAATGAAACAGTACAGTTCCATGCCCATGAGGAGGTAGGTACCAAACATGGATATTGTGGACGGGTGAACCACCAGTATTTGAACCCAACAGAACCGCTGGTCATTCCTGTCGTCCTGACTGAAGAGGAAGCAGATCTCGGTGGTGATGATGCAGGCGGTGAAGATGATGTCGTCTATCGCCAGATTACATCGGAGGAAGTGGCGAGGTTTGCGGAGATACTCCTTTTTCCAGACCAGGTAGATGAGCAGTAGGCCGCAGCTCACGGACACCGCCAGGCTGATGAGGAGATATGCCGTCTGGAGTCCACGGGACAGCCGACTGTCAAATACATCCAGGCTGCGATACGCCTTGTACATGCTGTCAAAAGCACCACTTGCTTGTCCTTCCATGTTCAGGGATGGACACACTGGCAATACGACAACCTGTTCGAGAAACGTTCCAGCCGTATTTAACAGAACAAGACGAGGAGGCACCCCGCATACATACGTAGGACCGAAAGTAATTATTACAGCAAGCCTCTCAGAGACTTGGACTGTGCGGAGCAACGTCATATCCTGGCGACAACAGTTGTTGTTGCTAGGAGCTGTTGTTGCTAGGTGGTTTTGCGCGTTAAAGTAATGCACAGCACGCATGTCCTGTAGCATCAAAGTAGCACTTGATGTTATCAACTGTACGTTTGATGTATAACGACAAGAAAAACTCTATGGCGGTTCATACCAGTCAAAAGCGAAATACACTGTATTTGGGCGAAATACAGTGTATTTGGCTTTCAAATACACTGTACTTCGCAAATACACTGTATTTTGCCAAATACAACGTATTTCACCCAAATACACTGTATTTCGCTAATACACTGTATTTCGCTAATACACTGTATTTCGCCAAATACAACGTATTTCATCCAAATACACTCTATTTCGCTAATACACCGTATTTCACCCCAAATACAATTTATTTGCGAAATACAGTGTATTTGCGAAATATAGCGTGTTTCGCCAGATACAGAGTATCTCGTCCTAAAGTGATGTATTAGACACAGTACAATGTATTTCACCGTATAGACCCAGTACAATATATTTCATGTATGTATTTGGGACTTAATTAGATATTTCAATTTTGGATCTATCATGTCGTGACATCGCCTTCAAAACCTATAGTTGAGAAGTCAGTATGTCTGGCAATGCTTCTGTCAAATTTAGTGCCGTGTTGACGATTATAACTGTTTCATTGTTGAATTGTTTTTGCATTTCGACTTGTTCAGCAATTTAACAGAGACGGAATCTGATAGTTCTTGCAAATAATTCCATCCTCCGTTGATTCTAATCATTTACCTCTTACAACATCTATAACATACTCAATGTTGCGAAGTGAATGCGAACTAATACTGCTTAGGAGAAGTAAAGCACTTGGAACAGAGGCGGGGTCGTGGAAAAATGGTAACGGAAGTTACATACTGTCGTCAGAAAGCGTGTTCACCAGACGTAAGTCGCCAAGTTGTAATTGATCGAGTTTCTTGGGACATACGGACTGGCAAACTCTAATTGTTAAAAGTAAATAAAAGGTACTTTTCTGCATCATGTGAACCTACCACGTAGATACGGTCAACGTATATTTCACAGTCTGTATGGCTACTCGTGTACTGAAAAAGCATCTTCTTGACCTTTACAGTACGTGGGAGCAATGCCTTCTCTGATAACTTAACTGCTAGTAACCACAAAGAGCCAATTGTCTCATTTTCATTTAAATTTCTGACCTGAGCGTTGAGGAGAAATGAGTCGTACGCAGACGACCTATGTATTATTTGTCCATCTGACAAAGTAGTAGTGGCGAAGTATTGCCATGTATATGACATTTAGCTCTGCAAACCTAATGTACTGGGTCTAATTATTTTGGCGAAACACGCTGTATTTCGCAAATACACTGTATTTTGCAAACACATTGTATTTGGGGTGAAATACGGTGTATTAGCGAAATACAGTGTATTTGGGTGAAATACGTTGTATTTGGCGAAATACAGTGTAATAGCGAAATACAGTGTATTAGAGAAATACAGTGTATTTGGGTGAAATACGTTGTATTTGGCAAAATACAGTGTACTTGCGAAGTACAGTGTATTTGAAAGCCAAATACACTGTATTTCGCCCAAATACAGTGTATTTCGCTTTTGACTGGTATGAACTGCCATAAAACTCGTTCTAATGGGTAGCTAATAGGTTTTGGGCTGCAGGATGGAAATGAAATCTGAGTAAATAAAAGAATCAACTAAAGGCTGTTCTAGTTTCAGAGACAGGATACAATAATAATGGTCTGAAACGCTGGTTTTACATCTTGTAATGTCACATATGCATGAACATGGATTTGTGCTTGAAATCGTCCACAGTGTGGCGCGACTGGTGAACAGTTACTGTTAATGCAGAAATGTTCGCGGTGGTTTTATGTTCGCGGTTTTCGTGACGACCGTTTCACCAAGAACTTAAAACCACCGCGAAAATTTTTCCAACACTGTAGCAGTATGTGATTATAGCGCTGCCGCGAACTTAAAACCCCCGCGAACACTCCATTTTCGCGAGGGCGAAACAAGAACCACGAATGCATTTACAGTAATTTGAGTTTGGGTAGAAAGGTTGAGAACTTGATTGACTTATCCTTGAAGGTGCTGCAGGTGTGAGGAAACGTCTTGGCGGGAGACGTCTCTTCCGTCGCGTGAATCACGAGCTCATTAACCGCGCTGCTGCCATCGCCATTTACACGGAAATGATTACAGTATGGAAAACACTTCAACTGTTCCATTGACGTACAAAAAAAAGCGGAGCTCATTGTCAGATACGGTTGCGGCGTGATGCTGACTCAGGGCAGGTGCAGGAAGTCGTGCGCCCACCACCCTAATTAAATCAGCTCCACGATGGCTCTCGCGAAGGGGCCCTGATCTTCAGCGCCGGTAGACATGGTTCTGGCGCCGTTACTGACAGTTGCTCACGAATAATTAATGAGCTATCCTTATTTGGCGGTAAATTTGTTCTGAACCTAAAGTAACGATGTGAGACGTAACCTGATTGGTTGATAGCTTCCCAGCGTTCTTTTGCGCTTTTGCGCCAGAAGAGGGGAAGCAAACCCTCTGATTGGCTGAAGCTGTTTTGGTGGTGACGTCGCCAGAACCATGTCTACCGGCGCTGAAGATCAACGTGGAGCGATAGGGGTCCTGATTTAATGAGGGTGGCGCCCACACACTCTCTGATAATAAGCCCCGCTACTTGACAAATCAAAGGGAATAGCAATCGTTTTGGAAAAAAGCAAAAGTAATAATGCACGCCGTAGGATTAAAATGTTAGGGTACAGATTGTAATCTGACAGCATCGCCGATATTCTGATCTGAGTTTGAAGGCTTTAAGGTATTCTCTTAAAAGACAGAACTTTTCAACGTTGATTCATATCAGTTTATACACTGCACCAAAACAGGATTTTACTATGGCGATAAATGTCCGGCATTGGTTCCAGGTTAATCTGGTCTTGTCGGACTTACCTGGCGTGTTCCAGAACTACCAACATTGAAGGAATCGAAAGACATGAGCTTGCTGCTCTCAAACTGCTTAAACGCATGCTCAAACCAGACCACCCTCTGCATGATCAGGGACCAGATGTTCGGTCAGAGGTCACTGGAAGGTCTTTAAGGAACTCTGGTGGAATCAGTGCCCCCTTAGCTAGGACCAACAGACTGCATAACTCATTTCTCCACTATACTATCCGTCTGTACAACAAACAATTGCGTCATAGTTGTTGTTGTGTCATATTTGTGTGTAATGATATGTTGTGTAAGATCAACGTAATTCAGAAGTGCATGTTTTTGTATGAACTATATGTACTTCTGCGATGTTGATTTGATCAAATAAAGATTTGAAAGATTTTACCTGACACTTACTGCCTTGGTAAAATCCACCTTTCGTGCCGTGCAATGGACCGACTTGGAATTTAGGAGTTCTATATCGGAGACCACCCTACCACATCCTTGTTGATAGGGACTCTCGCGACCTCTACCGTCAGAGTCGACGATTCTGCAGGATTGCTGATACACACTGACGGTGTTTATATGTAAAGTACTGCGTACATGGTCATGACGAGAACATGGTCATGGGCACACTCTTTATGTCAGGTTCATACACACGGATTGCATAAACCCTAAAGCCCCTGTCACACCTGTGCGTATATACAAGCCTGCATGAGTTGCGTATTGACATGTTTATGGTTTAGGTTAAGTTTGCAGCCGAAGAAGTAATTTCACTATCAAGCGATAGTGATTTCATAACCAGACTGCACAACGATGGGTCGAAGTAGAAAACAGCTTCCTCCCCGCAAATTTACTTAAACCAAAAAAAAGGTTACTGCGGAACTCATGCGCACTTAAATATACGCACAATTGTGACAGGGCCTTTATGTCGAGTTCATACACACGGATTACATAGAACCTAACAGTATGCAGGATTTTTTTTTTAGTTCAAACTTTGAAACAGTTATCGGCGAACTAAAATCAAAATGAACACAATTACACAGCGTGAACAATGTCATCTTCAACTTTACTGCATCAATACGCAAAGTTACAATTTCTTAGCAAAGATCATCATCTTGCGCACTACTTTGGCTACAAGTAGCAATCGATCGAATTGCACAAGTTTGTTACAGCTGAGTAGTCTGGTGTAGCAATTGGCAGGGCGCAAAACACCCCGACCAATCAAACCACGTGAATCGCATTGAAACTCAGATTCGTATCAGCCATTTCCCGACAAATCGCTTTCTAACTTGCGTTAACGACTACATCTGACCAAACAAACTCGCCAGTGAGATGGAATTGAATCCGCCCGCGATTCAACGTTTAGAGAAAAGTAGCAGAAACTAGAAATTAAATCGCGGGCGGATTCAATCACTTCCAAAGTGCTAAAATTGTCAATCTGAAAACGTCTTTTGGAAGCTGACACCTTCCACCATCAGTTTGTTTGGTCAGATGTAGTCGTTAACGCAAGTTAGAAAGCGATTTGTCGGGAAATGGCTGATACGAATCTGAGTTTCAATGCGATTCACGTGATTCGATTGGTCGGGGTGATCATTAGGGGTCCACGAGTGCAACTGGCACCTGTGCCACGCTAATCTGACACATCATCGGAACTTAGAAGGCAATAAATATTCTTCGAAGAGAAAATGACATGTAAAATTGGGCTCAATCGGGATTCCAGTAGCGCCACCGCAAAAGTGTGTAACAACTAAGCACATGGACATTCATGGAAAGAAAAATTGCACAACAGATTTTAGTCCAAGAACGCTTTTTCTTCAACATGTTTGTGGCGAGGAAATCAAGGCAGTGACGGATCCAACATCTAATATATCCATTTCGAAGCACTAAATAATAATTATATGCCAACTTACACATTTTTTCCAAAGGCTCATACAATTTCAAATTCCGTTCCTATCTAAAATCCCAAACCAATCAGTTTCAAAAAACTGCCATATCTCATATTTTCTTACGTCTTTTTTTCACACATCTAAGTTGTAGGTTTAACAGCATAGGTCAGACATGTACCTAGTCTGTACATGAACCTCAACCTCACAAATAACAATCGCTTCTGTCTCAGTCTCGTTAAAATCTCCCTCCTTCGTTTCTCAACAAACTCTTTAAAGGCACCATAAAACATCGCACTTCGTCATATCATCAACACACTCTGCCGTTATGGAGAATTAAACTTTCCTCCAGCTGGAAAAAAATTACTCACCGGAATTTTCAACTGATTCTCTGTCTTCCTCAGGGTTCTTACCCAATCGCCCTGAATGTGACGTTTTATTCAAGTGTGTCACGTCAGCAATAGGTCAAAGGTTGTTAGAAGTCTGTTTATATCGCCCCCCGTCACAGTTGAGCGTAGGTGACGTTCCGGTGAGAATTTTTTTAGTTGGAGGACAGTTTGATTCTACCGAACCTCAGGTGATGTTTTGGTCATCGTCGACAACAACGGACGAACACCAACATACCGTAAAATCCCTATTTACGTACGCACTTTTTAAACTTTTCAAGTCGCAAGCAGGTGCTCCAGGCCGACGCCAAAGTCGGGGTGCGTACGCTAGGAGGGGTTCTTCCTCGGAAAAATCGCATATCAGCTTGAGACTACGGTACATCTTCATGCAAATGAAGTGTGGAATGCTACCACACAATCAATCCGTAATAAAGAATAAGTAATACATGTATTCAGATTGTTTGACATTTTCTACCCAGAAACATTTTCTCAGTAACCCTATAGAATGGTAAACATCATCGGAAGAATGATAATGTCAACCTATGGTAGCATTTTTCTAGTAAGTGAATCTGTGACCATTCTTTGATAAGTACATTATAGACAAAAAAGGTATATTTCAATTGAAACATATGCAAATCGTCTCATCCGGTTGGTGAATCATCTATAAGGACGAGTTTTCTTGGACCCAATCAAGTTTTTGCCACAAGGTAGGTACATGGTCTCAACAACCACTCTAGAAACGAACCATGGGTTAGGTCACAAATTATTTTCGCTTTATTCAGTTAGCAAACAATGTTTTAACAGATAAGCTAGATTGTTAAACCTAAATCTTTCTCTAAATCTAAACTATTGCAAAGATTCAAAATGAGCAAAACATTGCAATTTCTATCTTCAAGTTAGTTATATTTCTTGTCAATCTAGTATATAAACGTAAAACACACACCTTTACTTCATTTCAGTTAAAGGGAAAAAGAAAAAAATCATGCAAAACTTGCAGTTTGAGGGAAGACATAACTTTGCATAGCATATCTATTCGCAGTTCTCACAATTCATCACAACTTCAATGCTTCATTGTAAATTTGACAAGCTGATTTCTTAAAAGCATACTTTTGGTGGAAACTGTGACAAACCAATGCATTCGTATCTCTGTGGCGAATCTTTACCAACAAATTACAATGATTATACTATTATGTCATGTAGTAAATTATCTTTAAAAGATCAATTCTGCATATTCATATTTTCCATCCTCAGTGAGGAAACCTTTCTGACAAACAGTCATCATGTTTCTCTCTGTCTAAAACTCCCCCTCCTATCTTTGAGTCAAATCCAGTCATTGAATTATTTCAAATCTCAAACATCCACATCTGAAGCACCATAGATTCTTCATAATACAAAACCGTCTAAATCTCTCTCTCTCTCTCTCTCTCTCTCTCTCTCTCTCTCTCTCTCTCTCTCTCTCTCTCTCTCTCTCTCTCTCTTTCTCATGGCATTGCTCTAATTGCTAGTGACGTCATTGGATAACAGAAATTCAGGCAAGCCTACGACATAATTGATTTACTTTTCGGTTATTCCTTGATTTGTTGTTCTTAGAATAGAATCATCATAGTTTCATAATTTGATACACAAAGACTGAGGTGAATAGTCATTGTAAACTCGATTTTTTTTATCACAGACAAAATGGTGTAAAGAATGTACACAATTTTAGCTGACTCATCAGCTTTCATCATGACTGGCCCACCTTTGACCCTGGTCACATGACCCTGGCAGTAGGTCAAAGGTCCTGATAGCCTGTAGAAGTGTTTGGTAAGATGTTGGCTTTGGTGTAGGAAAGAATTGATATGGCTCAATAATGAAAAGTGTGCAGCCCAAAACCCTTCTAAAGCTACAGTTTGTGCCTCAGGGATATAACTACTGGTAAAACCAACCATGGGTGTTTTCACATGAGCTGCCAAACTGGTTAGCTGAGACTGGAAGACCTGTAAGTTTCATGTTATGACATTTTGAGACAGACTTGTTTATTTCAACAGAGCAACTCACCGCCTTGAGGCCAAAATGCGAGTTCTTAGTCGTTACACCACATACTACCGAGTACTAACATGAAATTTTTGTCCAGGTCAAGTTAATCCTAAATATTTGCATAAGAGTAATGTCAGGATTACTTTACTGCATTACATGACATTATTCACTAATATGACTTCAAATTTTAGTTCATTTGAACCTCTGTTTAATCATGAGAAGCTAAAATTGGCCTACAGACCACTGTTCCTTGAGGTCATAAGGGATGAGGTAAGGGGCACGTAACCAACTTCCAGCTTAAACCATCCAGCTTGGCCAACTGTGTCACCCTGAATAGAAAACACCAGTCTGAGAGTGATACCTAGTTGTGATTCACAAAAGGAAACACCTGAGTGATACCTAATTGTGATTCACAAGTGGAAACAACGGAGTGATACCAAATTGTGATTCACAAGTTAGAGTAAACACCAGAGTGATACCAAATTGCGATTCACAAGAGGAAACACTGGACTGATACCTAATTTCTGTTCAAATTTGAATTTTTCTTGTTGATTGGTCTGATGACGGCGTAGCTTTGCTGGCCAACCGTGTCAAATGACAGTCAACAAGAGAAAACACCGGAGTGATACCTAATTGTGATTTACAAGAGGAAACACCGGAGTTCCCTAACTTCCGTAACGGCGTTCGAATTTGCATTCTTCTTGATGATTCGTTTGATGACAGGGTAGCTTTTTGCAAACAGTGTGAAACGACTGTTAACAAGGGAAAACACCGGAGTGATACCTAATTGCCATTTGAATTTGAACTCTTCTTGATGATTGGTTTGATGACGGGGTAGCTTCCCTCGAAGACCTCCGACCCCCGACTGACCATCCTGATTGGTTGGAAGTTGGGGTCGCTGTCGTCGTAACTCTCGTCTTCTTCGTCGTCGTCCCCGTGTTCAGACGGGAGCGGCGTGGAGGCGCGGGAACTTCCCGGCGATGGCGGCGCAGAGGCAGGGCGGGGGTAACGAAATTGCTGCACAGGGAAAGGAAATTAGGTCATTTGCATAAATGAATGAATGAAAGAATGAATGAATGGTTTATTCATGTAAAACTTTGCAGCCCTGTGGCTGAAGTACGTTTTATTCACATCAGTTTAAAAATAACCCAACTATAACAATACAGATAAAATGTTACACGAAACGGCACATATTCGGTAAAATTAAAACAACAGAACCACTATTACAAACGTCACACTGTGTATGGTTGGTTTGAACAGTCTGGTTCGCGTTACATTCGCAATTTGGTTTGCGTTACAGATGCAAAATGTCATTTCTTATTTAACAGTCTCAGGAGTGATGGTATTTTGATAGCGAGTGGTACGACAACTTGTCATGCGAAAATAAACAAATTGACCCTAACGGTCCTTCCTTTTAAAACTGTTACAGAAGAAACATCTGTGAGAGATCTTCCCCTGAGAGGATAACAACTCTGGTGTGAGGCCTTACCGGAGTCTTGGGGCTGTCTGGTCTGATGGCTTCTGGGTATTTCTTGAAGAGAGCCAGCTGGCGAGCCTTCCGGTAGTACTGTAGGCGGGGACAGGATAGCAAGGTTATCTCTTGTGATGTTGACAGTATATATTTCTAGTAGTTTATTCATCATCATGTCATGCTCACCCAAAAGATTGAACAAATTTCAATGCGAAATGCACCAGAAGTTGAGAGAGTTTTGTGCCCTCGAACAAAAAATTGTAACAAAATCGCTTCAAACCTCCGAATCCGGTATCCAGGATGGAAGGATGGGTCTGGTATAAACTGAACACCATACTAAACACTAAATGTGCTACATCAACTTTCTGAAGCCTTACTCTATTTTCCCTTATAGCCTTAGGTTCATGTGGATCTTTAAGAAATGAGAAGGACTTGTCGTACCAGTCCAAGACTCTTCCAGTCGAGAAGCTCACTAAGCCGCTCTGTGCGGTTTCGCTGGATGATCCGCTGACGGCGAGACTGCCGCGTGAAGTCAAACAGGTGCTGCAAAAAAAGCCACAGATATCATACCTCTGTGAAATATCATCAAACATGTGCTGCAAGAAAAGCCACAGATATCATACCTCTGTGAAATATCATCAAACAGGTGCTGCAAGAAAAGCCACAGATATCATACCTCTGTGAAATATCATCAAACATGTGCTGCAAGAAAGGCCACAGATATCATACCTCTGTGAAATATCATCAAACATGTGCTGCAAGAAAAGCCACAGATATCATACCTCTGTGAAATATCATCAAACATGTGCTGCAAGAAAGGCCACAGATATCATACCTCTGTGAAATATCATCAAACATGTGCTGCAAGAAAAGCCACAGATATCATACCTCTGTGAAATATCATCAAACATGTGCTACAAGAAAAGCCACAGATATCATACCTCTGTGAAATATCATCAAACATGTGCTGCAAGAAAGGCCACAGATATCATACCTGTGAAATATCATCAAACATGTGCTGCAAGAAAGGTGGCTATACTGTTCGACAGGAAATCAAAGATGTATATCTTTGTGAAGTATCTAATAGAGTTTTTGTGAATTTCCTGTTTTAATCATCTATGAGTTTTTCCCTAATTCTGTCCATTAGTCATTTTCCACAAGACCACCTAGCCATATTGAAATGAATAGCTATAGGTTTACCACTCTGAAACTGTTGCTGCACGGAGTCCTGAACCCACAACTTAGATTCTACAGCAGATTTATGACTCTGAAACGGTGTCCTACCCCAGCCAGCTGCTGCACAGACTCCTCTGGGTTCTTGGGGCTGCTAGGGATTCAAACTCAGAATCTTAAGATTCTACTTGAGATATATAATTCTGAAGCAGTGCCCTACCCCAGCCAGCTGCTGCACAGACTCCTCCGGGTTCCTGAAGCGCCGGTCCACGATGTAGATCCCGTAGGACGCGGGGTCGGCGATGTGTTCCGCCATGAAGCAGCCGAAGCCGGACAGGTTGGAGGTGATGGAGGGGATCCCCATCACCGTGCACTCCGCTGGGGGGGCAGAAAATACACATCATTCAAATGTTATACCTGAACACTAACCCTAACCCTAACTCTAACCCGGACATGTTCGATGTGATGGAGGGGATCTACAGAAAGTACAGAATATTAATGACAACTGATGGACATGATTAGATCATATGTCCCCTGCTGGCTTTTCCGGGTTCTGCTGCTTAATTTCCGGTTTTGATATCTTGTGTTCTAGCCATGCTATGGTCATGATTTCTCTACTGTGCTCTACCTCAGGGACATAAGTTTGGGCCCTCTAGCAGTGTGTTCTGGACCTGCACTGGCATTTTTGTTAAAATCTAAAGCAGGATAACTTAAGAAAGGAACAACAGATTTTCATGATAATATGTATTAGTACAAATTATGCAAAACCTTTAGTAACAGTCTACAGTTTACAGATCAAATATGGGAGGGCTCCTCTTTACCTGGGGTGTACCCCCATGGCTCGTAGTAGGACACAAACACGCCAAGATGGCAGCCGCGTACAAACTGTTCGTAGTCCATGGCAAGCAGCGCGCTGGTGGACGACAGGAACTCCGGGTGAAACACGATCTGGGCGGGGAAATTCGCAACAATGACGCAACAATTTTACACAACGAGAAGAAGAAGAACTCTCCAGCATGGCATTGTAGCACATTTATAATGATTTACATAAAACAAAACTTTAACGGCCCTAGGTTAAACATAAGGGTTAACGTATATGGTAGTCATTCTAATATACAAGGACAAGAGGCAAATATGAAGAGAAAACAAATTATAGCTCTTGGTGGCAAATGTGTTGGTTCGTCCGTCAATGTGGCCATAGAGTCCAAACCTCCGTCCACTATGTGGCAAATGTGCAGATGTTAGCGCAACCAAATGTGTGTGGTCTTTTTTGGCACACAGATTAGTCAAGAGGCTCGGTGGGCGTCACTCTACCATCATGTTTAGAACATGTTTATCGTGTAAAGTGCCTTTCCTGAGGGCACAACTTCGGGGTATGGTGAGTACCGGTATTGCACCCGGAACCTATAGGTTCTGAGCCCAACGTTCTTTTTTCTTTATTTTTTTTTCTTTATTCAGATTTACCACAATTGTGGAAGGATTGACATAACAGGTGAACTATCACCTTTGCAAGATGTCAACCAAGACCAGACTGTAAGGTTTGGACCATCCCACACCGGGGCATGCCCTTACTCTTTTTCGAAAGGTGTGTTGGGTTCTTTAACGTGCGCGGAGTGTGGCTCTCCCCAAACACGGGACCTCCATTTAATGTCCTATCCGAGAGACGTCCCTAACCCTAGATGATCTAGGTACTCATTTACACCTGAGTGAAGTGAGGAAAGTCGTGTTAAGTGCCTTTCCCATGGGCACAACGTCGGGGCGCATGTTCGGACATGTCTTGGGGCAGGCCTAACCGTTACACCACACAGACACCACTGAATATAAAGATAATGTACATGTAGGGGGAGTACCTTAACCCTATTGGCCCTGTTGTTGAAAAGCTGTATTCTCCCAATGTGAGTTACAGCAAATACAAAGAGGACGTAAGGAGAATTCAGTACCTTAACCCTGTCAGCCCTGTTGTTGAAGAGCTGTATTCTCCTAACGTGGTTGAGGATGGGATCTTTGGCGTCTTCGGTCATGTTGTGGGTGCACACAGGAGGCAGGTTTGGCCGCTGGAAACAGGACAAACAGAATCATTCAATCAAATATCTCTGTTGTTTATTTGTTTGTATTACATACCCGGTAACTGCTTCATGGAGTGACACACCAGGTTTCTACGACAAGAAGGTAACTTCTCTAACCAAAGCGAGGTACTCATTTTCACCTGTGAATGAAGTGAAGAAAATTGTGTAGAGACTTGCCTTTCCCAAGGACAAATCAGTCGACCTCGTGAGCTTATGCAATTACAGAAACAGCTTGCCAGTTACAGAGGAACATTCTGCCTTGTTCTGCGGGACCCATATACATATGGATTGCACATTACAGAGTCTGTATATGGATCCCGCATACATGTATGTCATGTTTTGGGTATTTTTCAGCTGAACCCATCACACCGCAGTGAAACGCACCAAATGCAGATTCTGAAGTAAACCTGCCACAGCAGCGCAGAAAAAGTCAAGGGCCAATGAACTGATTAAGACATTGAATTAATAAAATAAATTGTGTAAAAAAACGCCAGCAGGACAAGGGCTAAGTTACTGCGGACCACTTCTGTTCTGTTTTGTTTTATTTGCGATGCAGAAAAACAGTCTCCCCCACCTGCGTATCAAAGATACACCTCTTCAGTTTAATGAGATCCTCTGACTGTATACAGATCTTTCATTCTTTTTTAATCAAATCAAATTTTAGCATGCACTGTGTACTATATAATTTTTTTATAATGTAGTTAACGCAAATTTGTTTTAGTTGTGATCAGAGAAACTGTCTCCCCACCTGCGCAGCAAAGATGCACCTCTTCAGTTTAATGAGATTCTCCGACTGTATACAGATCTTTGATTCTTTTTTAATCAAATCAAATTTTAGCATGTGCAGTTGATGCAGATCACTTCAGATCTGTTTTGTTTTAGTTGTGATCAGAGAAACTGTCTCCCCACCTGTGCAGCAAAGATGCACCTCTTCAGTTTGATGAGGTCCTCCGACTGAAGCAGCTCCTCTGACTTGGGAATGCTGCCACTGAAAGGTAAACAACAACAACAACAATATTAACAACAGGTGGTAAGCAAACTTTGGTTTTGTTTGCTTGTTAGCTTTTTGAACCAAAGCAATATTAGGGCCCAAAATACGGTAATAAATTAAGATGAAATCTTTATGGTAGTAAAATTTACTAACACTATTCAGCACATTTATGTGATAAATTCATACTTTGAGAATTTTAAAACCGCAAAAAAACGTACGATGATTCCCTTAGTTTCGCGAACCTACAAAAACCCTGGCAACGATTTTCAGTGAGTTATCACATCACAACGACGTCATATTTTTGCATGATGGACATACATTGTGATAGTGTTGTTTGAACTAATCATGTATAGAAATGACTTGACTTTCAAAATCCAGTGCAGACCACTTTTCATTGAGGTCATGAGGGAGGATGTAGACGTGTCAGATAAAATATAACAGGATTGAAGTCCTAATAAATCTATAAACAAATGAACTAGTGGTATCCTTATACACATGCATGGTATGATACCCCCTCAGTGATACCCCTTCAGGGGTGGTCTGAGGGTAATAATAAGAAGAAGTATGACAAAAAACACATAACAATGAAAGTTTGTGTCCCTTCTTTCTGGTTACTTCTGTCAGAGTTGGGTCTGCATGGTCCACCATTAAACAGAGACGAGAAGTGTGGGGACAGGACTGTCTCAAGCCTGACATTTTTCTCCACCCCACCCATTGTTTGGGAGCCCAATTGTTCAATCTGTCATTCTAAGCTTACGAAAATACATTTTCATGAAGTTCTCAAGATTTTTTAAATCAAATTATCTTTATTTACGTCGTAAAAGTCCTGAGTCTATCCATGCAGCACCACAACACCCTCAGGTACAACAAGACTTTGAAACACCAGCATCCTACTTAGACAAACTGCACATGAAAAGCCCTTATACCTACAATGTACATGTGCCTAGTAGACTAGTAGAAGTGGTGACAACAACAACAAAAAAAAAATAAAAAGAAAAAAGAAAAAGTACCTTGATGATAATCGGGGATGGTTTGTGCAGACCCAGCCATGGCACAGAAAAGAAAGTAGATGTTGTGAAAAAAAAAAGTGACTCTCATTTTTGGTACATAGTACTAGATTTGGTAAACTTATCAATGAAAAAGCAAATAATAAGAAAAAATAAAAAAATTAGAATAAAAGGAAAAATAAAATAAAATGAAAAATGAAGGAACAGATGGGCGTATACTGTACAGTCTACTACTGGATTTCATGATGAAGGATGTTAAATAAAAGCTTTGAACCATGGAAAAGATGTCGACCCTACAAATGAACAGTGAAGTATGGGACTCTTTTGAGATGTAAAATGTACCTCAGCAACTTGGTGACTCCCTCTTGTGGATTTGCACTTGAGGCTAACCTGAAAACACCAGGAGGGAGAGCATCAAGCCGCATGTTCTAAAACTGTCATAGCTTCACCGAGGTTTCCGAGGTCTTTCATTTGCATGTTCTAAAATTGTTGTAGCCTCACCGAGGTTTCCAAGGTCTTTCATTTGCATGCTCTAAAACTCTTGTAGCCTCACCGAGGTTTCCAAGGTCTTTCATTTTCATGTTCTAAAACTGTTGTAGCCTCACCGAGGTTTCCAAGGTCTTTCGTTTTTGGTAATTTTATCACCCTTGGAGCCACAATTCAAAGATTAACTCTCGGGGGTAGTTTTTTCACTTTCACTTACACCTTGTTTCATCCTCGTTAGTCGGGGAGTTAATGAGATGTTATAAACTCGCTGGCTGACATCTCCCCCGGAGCGCGGATCAAGGTTGGTGGGCAACACTGCCCCTAGAATCTGGCTTCCTGCAAGGTACTATAAATGCAGACAAGATTGCTAGGATTTAATTTTGCGGTAGATATAAGATGTTCTCAACTTGGTTTTGAGTTCGCGTTTGGAGCAATAGCAGTGCAACAGTCAAACAATGGGGGGGGGGATTTTTGCGGGGGTTTTAAGTTTGCGGTAAAGAGTTCACCGCGAAAACCGTGAATATAAAACTACTGCAAACATTTCTGCATTTACAGTATTATTGTGTATGGAGTTGTTTCACTTTCACATACAACTTTGTCTAATCTTTGTTAGTCAGGGAGTTAATGAGAGGTTATAAACTCGCTGGCTGACAACTCCCCCGGAGCGCAGATCAAGGTTGATGGGCAAACTGCCCTAGGCTGCCAGACCCCCTAGATTCTGCCCTCCTGGGTGTCAATACTGCGTACCTGGGTGGAGTTATTGGCCAGGGAACTTATAACCGCTCATTAACTCCCTGACTAACGAGGAGGAGACAAGGTGTAAGTGAATGTGAAACAACTCCAGTTAGGTAGTAAAATGTTGCCTCAGGGATGTGAAGTGGGTTCAAATCAATAAACCAGTCATATTTTGGGAGGGACATGACGACAAAATTGAAAAACGTTTTAAAATCCTCGCTTTAAAGACACATTCTTCCTTTTGTAACTGTTAGTATCGAGAGAATAATGGATTTGAAAGTTGCTCAAATTATTTCTAATTTTCTTTGGGTTTATTTATCGAATGAAAAAAATAATATAGGTACATGTACGTTAAATACTCGGAGAACTTTCTGTTCTTTATTATTACTAAAGAATTTTATTCCAAAGGGTGTTCAACTTGGCTTATACAAATATAAGTTGTAAGGCAGTCGATTCAATCACCAATTGAAAGCGTACCTGAATATGTAGTTTTGGGACCAAACAAAACCCAAGGCCCAGAAACACAATAGTCTTGAAAGATGTAAATTATTCATCGATGGCAAACATATCAAACATGTTTTCAGGTATAGACTAAGTGTAGGGAAAAAAAATGAAGACACAAAATAAGGGTGCTTCACATGGTGCAAATAATGTGGACGGAAGTGGAACACTTCATTGCTACAGTTATCCATAGTATCACGTAGAAAGACATTACTGGGCTGCAAGCAGTTGTAAGCTGATACTGCTTCCCCACTTAGAGTAAAGTTTGCGTGGGATGGTAACTAGAGTTGATAATACTTCCATTTCAATTATAAGTTAAACATTTTTCTAAAATCAAAAATCTAAATATTTTTGGCTGAAAGAAGACACTACTCATCTGTCATTGCCACTCCATTCCAAACTTAGACCTAACAGAATCATGATATCTTTTAACCATAAATTGTAACAGTTACCGCAGCAGTGGTTTGAGTCTTAGTAGCTAAAATCCAGGGCTCAACATAAGCAACTGACAGAGTTCTTTTAACTTACAGAGCCAAAATTAAAAAAAAAAGTTACCTGCCAATGCTTCTTCCTATGGAAGGTAACAGAAGTGTAACTGCAATTATGGCAGGTAATTCATTTTTGGTTGTGTAAAAGAATTCTAGTTGATCTACATGTACCAACCTCAACTAGTCACACATCCAAATAACAGAAATGTTCTGTTTACATGTAAGCCAGACTTACCCAAGGCATGATTCAAAAATCCTCTTTCCAATATCATTCTGAACCTCCATCACAGTTTCTCTGTCAGGGGAAAAAACATATTTCAGATAATGTTTAGCTAAAAGTGATGCAGTTGTTTTCACACATCCACCGATGGACTCAACTTAAAACACTTCTTTTCTTTACTTTCCAATATGCCAATTACACAAGTGTGGAAGAAATATTACTGCACTGTAGGAAAATAGATCGAAAACGAAACAGACCTAAGCTGTTTGACAACAGCCTGCCCCTTGAGGGAGTCGACGTTGAAGTTGTTCGTTTTGGCCGGGAAAATGAGGAAGGCCACGACAGTCATCTGGCTCCCAGAGGACTGTAAGGGCAAAGGTCAAGGTCAGAGGGTTCAACTATGACCCCAAAAATTCTGATACCTCTGCAATGATGAACTTTATTGCTCAACAATCGTACATGGTACCATGTATGACAACAACTATGAACAATAACACTACAAGGCTAATCCATACCGCATATTAAACTACAAATATCAGGGTCAAACTACATTTATGAAGTTTAGACATCCAGGTAATAAACAGGCAAATATTACAAGCAACTGGATATGATTTTGAAAACGGTCAGATGTTTCAGACAGCATCCGCTATCTTTTGTCAGTGACGCTGAATAAGATTTTTGACCACGAACCATGAATTTATAAATCATGCAAATAGTGCAATAAGAACCAAAAATATGACTATGAGTACAGGAGTTAATGTTGTCTATCTGTGGGGGCGCTTACAGACACTTACAGCCCCTTCTGCAATAACGGTTACCTTGAGATAGTAGTTGAGCCTGGCCAGCGCTTCCAGGAACATGTCCACTGACACTTACGGCCCCACCTACGAGTTGTTGCCAAAAATGGTTACCTTGAGATAGTAGTTGAGCCTGGCCAGCGCTTCCAGGAACATGTCCACTGACACTTACGGCCCCACCTATGAGGTGCTGCCAAAAACGGTTACCTTGAGATAGTAGTTCAGCCTGGCCAGCGCTTCCAGGAACATGTCCACCCCCTTGTTGGAGAACTCGTAGCGGCCGGCAGTGAACATGAAGATCGTCTTGTCAATGTCAAAGTCGTAGTGCCTGGGAAAATGTGAGGGCATTGATTTTCATCTATATATATGGAACTGCCTTAAATTTACTCTTTATAAGGGCCCTGTGCCCTCATACTATGAAGCAAAGTTCAGCTGGAAATGGAAAATTCAGACTGACCAAGCTACCTTGCTCTCTTTTTTAGACAGCCAGTCTATGACCTACAAACGACCTTGATGTCTTCCTAGAAGTGTCCTCGGACGAACTCAGCAGTATTCTTTTTGGCCATATTCTGAGGAAAAATTCAGCTGGAACTGGAAAAATTCAAATTGACCAAGCTACCTCTTTATCAGACCGCCAATCTATGACCTACAAATGACCTTGCCGTGCTCACCCGTAAAAGTGTCCTCGGACGAACTCGGCGATCTTCTCCTTGGCGATGGCGTGCAGGTTCTGGAACTCGTGGATCGCCTGGAACTTCTGCACGTTCAGCCCGTTAGGCGTCACGATGTCTGCGGAAAAAAATCAAAATGTTCTGAATCAAAGTTGAACTGCAAAAACCCTTCTCTCCGAAAGGACGAGGAACGCCCGCCTCACCTTTCTCTATAAACTCGTTAATAATCATATCGACATAAACGCAGACAATCTTCTCAAACCAGCTCAGGGGCGCACCCGGGGTAGTCACCATCTTAAATTTCAAACTCTCAACGCCCGGACAGACACATACAAACATCCGTTTTTTCCTCTCACCATCCCACAGTGGAACGCCCTGCCTGGCACGGTTGTATCGGCTCCCACCGTTGAGTCATACTGTGCCAGGCTGGAGGTCTGCCTGCCTTAGCCTGGGACCGCCCCCCCCCCCCCCCCTACTTTGCCCCTCGCCGGGTTATCTGACAGCACAAAAAAATGGATTTACCCATATTTTCGACTGATCAGCTACAACTTCTTTCTCAAGGAATGAGCAATCCGCTCCGTACCTGGCTTCCTCTGGAGTAGATACTCAGCCTCAATGTTGTCTATTGTGACCATCTGTCTACTCTGAACATTTTCTTCGAGTCTATTGAGTGGTCACTACATATTAGACAGGTTTGACTGACATTCTGTACAAGTCATATCATTGATATGTACAGAATATATATATGATTGATATGATATATGATATGGTATCGATTATTTTTTTATTTATTTATTTGTTCGGCTGCGTACAATGTACAGCAGCCAAGGCTGCCCGACTAGCTATTGCTATTTCAAGGGGCCAGCCTTGCTGCGAAAGTACATGATAAAATACAGTTGCATTAGTTAAAAATAAAACATACACATATACAATCCTACAACTCTTACCGTGAATCAATATACATTAACATTCTATACCACTATAAAATCTAAAAGGGAGAAAATACAGATACGGATTGCACATTGGAGTAATAGCTCGATTGATGGTATTGATTGATATGAGATATGATATAAATTGATATGATATAATATGATATTGATAAACAAATCTTGGATTAATATATTTTCGTTGATATTAATTATTATCAACAAGATTTTGAAAGTTACGCAGAGATAAGACAAAGTACCTGGCTTCCTCTTGAGTAGATGCTCGGCCTCAAGCGCTGTGATGTCAGACACGGTGGCGAACACGTGAGCGCAGTGGGCCGCCGATCGCTCCATGCAGTACCGGTGGTAGATCCCTCGATTACCCGCCTCCTTGTCAACATCAAACTGTGGGGAAATACACACATGCAGTTAACATCAGAACTGCTAGAGGGCGCAGTGGGCGGCCGACCGCTCCATGCAGTACCGGTGGTAGATCCCTCGATTACCCGCCTCCTTGTCAACATCAAACTGTGGGGAAATACACACATGCAGTTAACATCAGAACTGCTAGAGGGCGCAGTGGGCGGCCGACCGCTCCATGCAGTACCGTTGGTAGATCCCTCGATTACCCGCCTCCTTGTCAACATCAAACTGTGGGGAAATACACACATGCAGTTAACACCAGAACTGCTAGAGGGCGCAGTGCGCCACCGATCGCTCCATGCAGTACCGGTGGTAGATCCCTCGATTACCCGCCTCTGTGTCAACATCAAACTGTGGGAAATACACACATGCAGTTAACACCAGAACTGCTAGAGGGCGCAGTGGGTTGCTGATCGCTCCATGCAGTACCGGTGGTAGATCCCTCGATTACCCGCCTCCTTGTCAACATCAAACTGTGGGGAAATACATGCAGTTAACACCAAAACTGCTAGGTGGGGCTTCACACCCTCACCATTCACAAGATACTGTGGGTCCAGATATTATGGAGAAGAATTGAACAACACAAAAGGAGTAAGAAATCTTGAACCATTGGATGTCAAACTGGTGAAAATGCATGCAGTTTACAACCAAATTGCTATAGGTGGCCATACACCACACCCTCGCCACTCATCACATCAATTACAGATTTGCGTAATAAAACCTTTGTTGGATCCGTTGGCATGTGTGGTGGCCGCTATCTTGATTTTGTGACCTTGCAGGGTAGCCATACCATTTCATTGGGAGGGGTGTTTTGGGGGTTGCTAGCGTTCTCTCTATTTTCAAGAAATCGGCAAACAACTATCACACATTCAACTCAAATAAAAAGACAAATTCAATACCAATTCATATTTATAAAAATACCCTGTGATCTCTAAACTAACATAGCAAACCTGAAGTATATGTTGCACAAAAGTATATCTAGCCTGTAAAGACATTATTGAGATCGATTTGATGATACAAAAGAAGTACACATTTCTTACCAGTCATCCACGGGATTCAGGAAAACTTGACTACCCTGAGCACTGTTGACATTTAACTGAAGATAAATGATTGAATACTTTAGACATTATTTTGAGCCCTGTCAGGTAACATGTGTTTTTTGTTTGCTTGTTAGTTTGTGTCTCCTAGCAACTCACCTTGTCTAGGTTGTTGTAGAAGTCGACGTTTCCCGCGCACAGGAAACGTCCCAGCAGCGTGGCGTGCGTCGTGAAGATCGTGGAGACGTCGATGTTCCGGCAGCGACAGAGGACCAGGCCGACGCCCGCCATCCACTCGTGGAAGTGCGCCACGAGGTACTGCTTCCCTTCACACTGCTCGCACTGGGCACGGAACTGCAAAGAGAGAAACATTTGTTTGTTTGTTTGTTTGTTTGTTTGTTGTGGAAGTGCGCTACGAGGTACTGCTTTCCCTCGCACTGCTCGCACTGGGCACGGAACTGCAAAGATAGAAACATTGTTTGTTTGTTTGTTTGTTTGTTGTGGAAGTGAGCACAAGGTACTGCTTCCCTTCACACTGCTCGCACTGGGCACGGAACTGCAAAGAGAGAGACGTTTGTTTGTTTGTTTGTTGTGGAAGTGCGCTACGAGGTACTGCTTTCCCTCGCACTGCTCGCACTGGGCACGGAACTGCAAAGATAGAAACATTGTTTGTTTGTTTGTTTGTTTGTTGTGGAAGTGAGCACAAGGTACTGCTTCCCCTCACACTGCTCGCACTGGGCACGGAACTGCAGAGGAAAATGAAAAAAATACCTTAATGAAGAGGTATTCTTCCACTAAGTCGTGACAAGGAGATAAGACACTTTGTACAGTATCTACAGGTTCCTTGTTGTTCTTAGTCATGTTTCTTTGTTTGCTTGTTGTGGAGGTGTGCCAAGAGATACTGTTCCTTTCAGCAGGAAGGAGGTTTTCCCTTGTGTTTTGTATTTGCGGGTAAAACAATTCTGTCGTACAGTCATTAGATTACGAAAAAGCAATTATTTACACATTTGCAGCCTTATGATTTTGTGGTAGAGAGCTCAGTGCAAAAACTGCAACAAGAAAACCATCGCAAGCATGACGAGTACAGTAAGTAGCATGGAACGGGGGATGAAAAAGAGAAGAAGAACAATGACCTTAATGAAGAGCTATTCTTCCTTTGTCATGACAGGGAGAACAGATGTTGACGCTTTGTACAGTATTTACAGGTTCATTGTTGTTAGTCATATTTCTTTGTAAATGTAATATAAGTCTGGAGACACCCCTGACCGAGAGGTACTGCAAATGCATTTAAGTTTGCGTAGTTTTTATTTCGCGCTAAGGCGAAAACCGGGTGTTCACGGTGGTTTTAAGTTCACGGCAGCGCTATAGTCACATACTACTTAGTATTGGACAAAAATGTTCGCAGTGTTTTTAACTTTGCGGTGAAACGGTCGTCGCGAAAACCGTGGACATAAAACCACCGCGAACATTTCTACATTTACACTACCCTTACAGTGTCAAGCAGTCCACCGAGACATATTTGTAGCTTTGGGGCCCGGCTAAGACTACACCCCCTACGGGTGTAATAATGTAACCTGAGCGTAACACAGAAATGAAGCGAACCCACCTCCCCGAGAAACCAGGCCACCAGGAATCCCAGCAGCACTGCGTCATTACACTCACGGTCCGGCCACGGGATCCCGATCCCCGCAACCTCCCAGAACTCCTTCCTCCAGCCCTCCAGTTTCCAGGCCACCGAACCGACGTCAAACAGCACAACCTGCACACATGCCATGGTCATTGTTATTGTGCTGTCCATGCCTGGGAAGGTGTTAGTTACATCTCATGTTACACTGTCATACTGTTAACTACAGGTTATAATCATGATGTTAACAGTTATCAATAATTTATCACACTCATAGTCTGTTAAATGTACATATAGCTTTTTTATGTAAATCTACTGAAATAGATATTAGTTTTATTGGTGTGAATTTTACAGCCATGATTTTCAGTTCAATGTCATGCTATGATTCAGATCCATTATTGCAATCAGTAGTTAATACACAATATACATTATAACATTATGGTCAGGTGTGTCAGATAGACCAACTTGCTCGGGATGTAGGGGTGAGGTGTGAAGATCTAGACCAACTAATGGCGGACCGTGATGCCTGGCATTAGCATAATTTATGGCCAGGTGTATTCACCTTTCCTTAAGGTACCTACAAGTCAAATATGACATCCGTAGCTTTTACGGTAAGGAAAATTCAAGTTTATGCATAAATTATGCAAACGAGGCTCTCATTAGCATAATTTATGGCCAGGTTTTCTGACCTTTCCTAATGGTACCTACATCTCAGATATGACATCCATTTCTTTTACGGTAAGGAAAATATAAGTTTATGCATAAATTATGCAAATGAGGTCCTCATTAGCATAATTCATGGCCAGGTGTGTTCACCTTTCCTAAAGGTACCTACATCTCAAATATGACGTCTGCAGCTTTGACGGTAGGGGAAATACACGTTTACGCATGAATTATGCAAATGAGGTCTCCATTAACATAATTTATGTCCAGGTGCTTTCACCTTTCCTAAAGGTACCTACATCTTAAAGATGACATCCGCAGCTTTCACGGAAAGGGAAATACAAGTTTATGCATAAATTATGCAAATGAGGTCCTCATTAGCATTATTCATGGCCAGGTGTGTTCACCTTTCCTAAAGGTACCAACATCTCAAATATGACATCTGCAGCTTTTACGGTAAGGGAAATACAAGTTTATGCATAAATTATGCAAATGAGGTCACCATTAGCATCATTTATGTCCAGGTGTGTTCACCTTTCCTAAAGGTACCTACATCTCAAAGATGACATCCGCAGCTTTTACGGTAAGGGAAATACCAGTTTATACATAGATTATGCAAATTAGGTCCTCATTAGCATAATTTATTGTCAGGTGTATTCACCTTTCCTATAGGTACCTACATCTCAAATATAACATCCGTAGCATGTATTGTAAGGTACATAGTCTATAACTTTCTGCAATACCATTAGTAGAGCTACCTCAGCACATCTACTTGGTTTTTGGCAGAAGAAGAAGAAGAAGAAGAAGAAGAAGAAAGAAGAAGAACAGGCAAGCAAAAACAGTATATCCCCCTTCCCACTGGAAGGGGAATATAATTATGTAGTAGTAGCACTACAAACAATAGTAGTATCATTACTGATATGCAATGATATTCTAGAATATATCATCATATTAAATCTTAATGTTATGTTGCAAGGCAACCAATCAGAATTTTTCACCAGTATGTTATCAACATTATCATGATATGAATAGATCATCATTTTGAAGTTATCCAACCAATTAGCAGCCAGCCCATCAAAGACATGATAATGTGCATCAGAAACCCATTTTTCTTTTTATAACTATCATATTTAAAAGGCTAAGCTACATTGTTGTAATATACAAAGCTGATCTCAACACATTCTACTTAAGTATACAACATCATGATATTCCTCAACAATGGCATCACTGACTGTTATGAGTTTATAGAAAAATTCTATGTCTTCTTTTGCTGACTCTGATGTGGGCAAATAACAGCAAGAATGTCTACCTTGGTTATACTACTCACCCTCTTGACTTGAAAGAATCTGCTCTAATTAGAATGGATACATTCTAAATCTATTCTAATTTACATTCTTTCTTAACTTTTTATTAAAGAATTCGTACAGATCCCCCTTTTTCTCAAATGGTCTGGTCCAAGTGATGGTCCAGGTATAAGAAAGTGGAGCTTTGTTAAAGAATCAAATCCCAATCATCATGCATACACCCCCTACATAAGCAGTGAATGGCATATTCCAGGCACAAGTGCACTCCATGCAGCATGCCAACTGGACTGTACCACTCACCCGTGGGTAGGCATTGATGAGCCACCTGCCGTACTCGACCTGTGGGGAGAAGGGTGGGGGTTAGCGTGGGTCTGTACTCACCCGGGGATAGCCGTCGATCAACCAGCGACCAAACACAACCTGTAGAACAGCCCCATGCAAAATGGGTGGGTGAAGTTTTCATCATGGTTTTTAAATTTTTCTTTACATGCCATGTGCTATGTCTTTACCAATATCTATCTTTAAGTTTAAGTTTAACATGATATGCGATGCAAAATCAGCTGATAAAAGCACTTTTCTCTTCTTCATAACTTTTTCACTGGTGCTATATCTTTACAAGGATGTAAGAATCAGAAACAATTTGACAGCTTTTAAAAACATGCATTTTACTCCTGAAATCTTTTGTGGTTTTCAGTACTTCCTTTTTTCTTAAGGTTGACGTAAGAAAAAATTTCCATATAACAGTTACTATGATATAACACAACCTGCAGAAAAGTTGCCATGCTTAATCTGCTTGGAGTTTTGTTAGAGCTGTGTACGGTGCACTGTACCAATACAGTACCAGGTACAGGTCCAAATTACCTGACCCTGCTGTATCATACTGGACCTGACTCAGGGGATGGCCACTTTGACAGATAGAATTACACAACTATGAAATTACCGTGGCAGTGCTCTAAAGCCACTCTAAAGCACAGAAAACACATTTGCATGGCTGGAGTCAAATTTTCATCTGTGTTTTCAAAAAAATAATACCTAGCACAATTAAATATCATGTTGTTACCAGCTCAAACAGTCCTACCACTTTCTGAACAAGTAGTTTAGGTACAAGTTCAGGTCTGGACCTGCACCTAAAATTTGTTTAGGTACACAACTCTATGGTGAACTGATGATTATGATAAAGATGGCGTCATACTGACCTTCACCCCCTTCTCGCGCATGTTCGCCAGAGTCCTGCGCATGATCTCATTGGTCGGTTCCATGGGGTCGACCTCGAGGCGAGCAGAGTTCTCGTTGTACGGACCAATCAGGCAGTAGTGGTCGCCCAACTCGTCCACCGTCACGCCAGCCTTGCTGCGGATCACAGTGTAGATCCCGCCAACTGAGGGGTGGAACATTTATTATTACTGTACCTTCGCTGAGAAGGTTATGCAGAGGGTAGCGTTTGTTTGTGTGTGTGTGTGTGTGTGTGTGTATGTGTGTGTGTGTGCGCGTGTGTGTGTGCGTGTGCGTGTGTGTGTGTGTTTGTGTGTGTGTGTGTGTGTGTGTGTGTGTGTGTGTGTGTGTGTGTGTGTGTGTGTGTGTGTCTGTTTGTAACGTACAGTATAACTCGAGAAGGCTTGGATGGATGATAAATGTTAGCATAACCTTCTTTGCTAAGCTCACACTTTGGACAACTTCTGTTACTTGGCTGAAGACGATCAACTGGTATGATTTATGATTGATGAGAAACACACTGTCACAGTTGAAAGGGTTGTTTTATTGAAGGGGGAGGGCTATGAATTTTTCTTTGTATCACCTGTTTTTTGTTGTGTTTTTTTTTTATATCTAGTATAGCTCGAAGTGTAAGTCAATGGGGATGGTTTCAATACAAACTGATCATGAAGACAAATTTTCAGTTGGAGTGTCCTATTTTGAAACTACGCAAAGGCCCACTTCCCAAAATGTTACATGGCGTCAAACAGTCCCTGTGAACAGATTAAAGAAAATCCACTTTAATTATGAAAATAGGAATGGCGGGAACAACGTCAAAAAAAGTACCCATGTAAGAAATTGTACAGTAGTACACAACTTTCTTCATCACTAGGTCACCTATTATCCACTCAGGTCCAAGCTGTTTTTGTTTGTTTACATTTAAACACAATGGGGGAGGGGTCAGGGCACGGTCAGTTCTACAGTCACAAGGTTACGGGATTTCTCAAGGTCATGTTGACCTTCATATATGATTAGGATGATACTTCTAGACACTGTCGGCAAGCCTCTAAAGATTCTAACAATTCTGAAGCTGCCTCCATGATGCAATCACAGGAAACATTTCGGGGTGACCTCTATGTGACCTTTCCAGCTGAGAGTCCCTCAGGATGAACACGCAGCTTATTCTTCATGACGATTGCTTGCAAACAATCTTCAAACAACAGTGCATGAAATGTTCTTATATTTCCTCTGTTCCACGTTCAGGTGCTCCTTCCCTACATTTCACTGTAGCTAAAGTTTAACCAAGATTACTTTGTTGTTTTTTAGTCCCACTCAGAGCTCTGAGCTAGACAATACACTGCCCTAAACTAAAGTTAACCCTAGAAATAGCCAGGCTTCTAAAAGACTTTAGCCATTTTGGAGCAGAAAAGCGAGGGAGAGTGTCTACCGCACAAGTCATCAAGCAGGAATCTTGGACACAACTTTGGTGCAAAAATCAGACGTTAAGTTGTGAAGGTCAGAGAAGGGGCAGGGGGCGTTGTCCCGCAAGTTACACGCACTTATCGTACTTTACTGTTTACATTTCACAAAACAGCAAACACAAAACGCGTCTTCCTTTTCGGACAACTTGCATTCGGGTTTTCTTCGCTAGACTGTCTAAATGAACAAATCAGAATGTCCCTGCCTTTAAACATGTACAAAATACACTCGGAGAAGTTAATAATAATGTTAACGTTACAAGGGCTCAAGAAAAATCATCGATTCACAAATTCTACCACTGAGAGAACTTTAGAAAACAATCCTGGGAGTTTTCTTTTAATTATTCAGATTGCGGTATTTTAGGTAAGATGTACGGGTGGTTGGTATAGTTCATTCCCCGTGCAATCCCCGTGAGATATACGTGTACCGACTCCATGCACAACAACGTGACAGATCGCCATAAACGTTATCATCACATATTAGGTACAAACGGGGGAGGGGGGCGTGTTTCTCACCTTTGTTGGCGACCTCCGTGGAGATCTCGAACACCCATTTGTTCCTGGTCCCCATGGGCCCGTTGTCGTCGAAGTCGTCGAAGTCGTCATCCATCTTAAAGGATCTTCGTCACGTCTTTAAAATTATCACACGCAAGAACTTGGAGAGAAACGCTCAAGCCGAGGACGAGCTCGAGGGTTGTCACCGGTGCAAGTCGCGGTGGAAACCCGTTACGCTATCGCTTGTACGGGTCCCTCCTCCCTAACCGGTGGGGTAGATCTTCAACTGGCCTTTAAAGCAGCTGAGACCTTGGGGTAGATGTCTTGAAGCAAGCGCCGAGCTCAAGAAAGCAGTTTATCCCACAGGCAGACCGTCCGGACTCAGTCCGTGGAACACGATATCCTAGGACATGTCCATATGGGCAGCGGGTCATACCATGTATAGTTTGTGAATGATATGCAGTCTTTTACTCATATACTGGCGTCAAAACAATATATTAGTCATTAGAGGATCATTAACCATTCGTGTTAATCATAATGATTAGAATATATTACTCAAAACTAGCTAGAAGACGGGGTTACAATATGATGATCACCCCCTAAAAATTCTAGTAGTACAATCCGCTGAACTCTGACCTTCCGTGTTGACGTCACTAGCGCGGACGTGACCGCAAACACGCACGGGCACCACGTGACGGCAGTCCTCGAGGTAAACTGGTAAAATACTGGTAAAATAGCCGAAACGAATTGGTATTTCTGACATATGCTGTTAGCTATGACGTAAAGCAACCTCAGGTAAATCAGATCTTCCCTTTTAAGAATGTTGTTCCGCGAAAAAGAGAATGACAGGCGTTGGCTGTTGCCATCTACATGTTGTACGAGTTAAAATCGTTTTGAATTTATGTTTTGTTTGTTGGTTCAAGGACATCCTATATATTAACTTGATTTCTGTGAACAACATTATTAAAGAAAGTGTAGTTGGATGTGTACGATAATTGCCATAAATTGTGTCTTTAAGTGTCATTTTGAACCCCCGAAGCGGCGGCGGCTGCCAGTAGAATCATTTACTTATTTATTTTATTTATTTATTTTGATTTACCACATTTTTGTGGAAGGATTGACATAACAGGTGAGCTATCACCTTTTCAAGATGTCATCCCAGACCGGACTGTAAGATTTGGTCCATCGCACACCGGGGCATGCCCCTACTCTTTTTCGAAAGGTGTGGTGGGTTCTTTAACGTGCGCGGGGTGTTGCTCTCCCCAAACACGGGACCTCCATTTAACGTCCTATCCGAGGGACGTCCCTAACCCTAGATGAGCTAGGTACTCATTTACACCTGAGTGAAGTGAGGAAAGTCGTGTTAAGTGCCTTTCCCAAGGGCACAACGTCGGGGCGCAAGTTCGGACATGTCTCTGGGCACACCTGGGATTAGATCCCGGGACCCATTGTTTGACAGCCGCGTGTTCTACAGTTGCGCCACACGACGCTTGTGAACATCATATTGTCATTTTTTCTAGAAGCATGAGGGATCGAGTTAATTGCCTTCGGGCAGGAATTTACATATTAAAACTTATCAATTATATGGATGGCATCCGCGAATTTTCGTCCAATTTTCGCTATAAATTGCACACAAAACATTTCCTAAAACGGATACTAATGTGGTAGAATGCCAAAGCCAATTTTCAAAGTCAAAGAAGAATATGTGAAAGAGCAGAAATAAAGAATCTATATATTCGGCATGCCATACTCTGTGTGGTTTTTCTAATCCTTCCTGACCACGTAGATCTCATAATGAAGGCAATTTTTGTTTTGCCAAACTTTTTTTTTCGCACGCTCGCATCAGTTTTGGGGTTCCCAGAGGATGTCATCCAAATAATCAAATCAACGTGGCCCAAGGTAAGAGAATTGAGTCAACTATGTTAAACACTGACGGTCTGACACACATACCGAGAGACACACAAACAGACGCTCGGACAGGCACACACACACACACACATACACACACACACACACACACACACGCACACACACACACACATACACACACGCGCGCGCACACACACACGCTGTCTAAGTCACACATGGCAAGCACACACAAAAGCCAAACCGCCATACTGTCGATCACACCCCTTGAGTTCAGTATGCCCAAGACTTTATTAGTGGCAATGCGTTTTGTTGTACTCGGGGACATAGGACCTCACAGCTAGCCTTGTTGTGACGATGTGAAACCCGAACATCTCTCAGTAAATAACCCGAACACTAGTTCGGCAGCCACAAAAGGTGAGCAAGCCACGAGATGACGGGTCGCCGCGAACATACAGGCGTTTCCAGGCAACAGCCAGTGATGGTCGACTGGGATTACTTTAATACTACAAGTACTAGTTTACTCGCGATCGTGAAGAAATTCACGAGAGAGAGAGACAGAGACAGAGACAGAAGGAGAGAGAAAGATGCGAGCAAATCGACAGTCTATCCCCATCGCCGCCAAATAAACTTCAAACTCCGGTACGGTGGTTTTAAAGAAGTCGTACAAAGCCTTGTTGTGCTGTACCAACGACAAGAAATCAGGATCAGGAACTCTAGAAGCGCAGATTGCTTGTATCATTGTTGGCGTAGCTCGAGGTTTTCTTTCCTGTAATCAAGTGTGTCTGAGCGGAAGGTACAATGTCCGACACCACGACTGCCCCGGTAGTCCCGGTTGGTACTATGCGGAGGTATGCGGCTCGTCCGGTGGGTGCGGATGGTGCGGAGGGCAGTTCCAGTGGTGGACCAACAAGCTGAGGACGCGTCTCAAGAAGAATGTCGGCACCAAGACGGCGGGGGTGATTGTTGCCTTGTTGACGTTCTTCCTGGTGGGTTTCGGTGCGGCTACCGTCCTCCTGAGTCTGGAGTGTGCGCGGTCCAACCCTCTGGAGGTCTGGTACACCTTGGTGGTAGCCGCGGGTTTGTGCAGTACTGTACTGCTGCTCTGGGCGGCGCTGCAAGACCCTTACATGCCCCTGGAGGAAGAAACAGAAGAAGAACTGAAAATGGACCGAGCGAAATCTACCGTCACCTTGGTCCTTCTCGTGTTGCTGGCCATAGCCTGCATGGTGGTGGACATCTACGCCTTGGTCGTGGCGAACTCGTGCAGTTTTCGGGAGGACGGACTGCCCTCTGGACTCCACACCAGCACGGCGTTTCACGTGACGAGGCTGGTTTTCGTGGTGGCGCAGGTCAGTGTGATAGGGTGGCTGCACATGACGCGGAAGTGGCCGAAGCGAACCGTCGGCACCGCGTTTCTCGCGGCGTTCGTCGTCCTGGCCGACGCGGCGTGCTGGTTGTACCAAGTGTCGGAGAACGCCGACATCATCTGCGACAGCTCCAGCTGCTGGTCCAGCGTCGCCCCGACAGCCCAGCCCTGCGAGGGGAGCGACCGGACGACGCACTGCGACTTCCTCCGGCTGAAACGGTACTGCACCCCGCTGGTCGGCCAGTTCAGCCTCGTGGCGACGGCCGCGATGTTCGTCCTGTGGTCCAAGGCGCGGGAGAGCGAGCATGCAAGCAGGGAGAGCGAGAGCGAGCCTCTCATAGGCCGCCGGCCGCAGGCTCATGGGGATTTAGCCGCGCCGGGTTGGCTGGTTCCTGCCCTTGTCCTGTTTGTCTTGTCGGTGGCGCTTGTCATAGTTACGCAACAGGCCGCCCTGCCATCGACCACTCAGACTGCAAAAACAACAACAATGATGGCAACAACAATGCCAACAACAATGCCAACTACCACGCCGAGATGGTGGACGACCACGCCGAGATGGAGGGCGACCACACCTACTCCAACCACAGCGCCTGCCACAACAAATGCGATAACTACCACAGCCGCGCCAAAATATGCCGACTACCAAGCAGTCATTACCTACCACGCGTTTAAAGTCGTGTACGTTTTCTTCTTCGTCTTGGCGGCACTTGTGGGTGAGATCAAGAGCAGGTCCGAAGACAAGCGTGACTACCGGCCGCACGTTGCCGACATCGTCCTGCTGGGCCTCGGCGCGATCGGCTTGTCTGCTTTCCACTTGATGTCGTTCTTCGCGCTCGCCAGGTCGGGAAGCGGAAGCGGCGAGGACTTGCGACACTCCGGCTGCCCCCTGTCGGTGCCCCCAGCATTCGACGACCTGATGCCTCTTCGCGTCCTTCTGGGGTTCGACGCGACGCTGAACATCCTCCTGGTCGTCTTCCAAACCACGTTCCTCCTCACAGCCACGTGCCAGACGCAGAGGGAGGGCGCCCTGAACACTCACTACAACTTGCTCGTATTTTTCAACCTTTCCCTCTGGATAAACGGCAGTTTCCTGGAGGTCCAGTCCGCTCCCACCACCACCTGCTGGCTGAGCCCTGTGCAGCGCGTGGCGTTCGTCCGTTACTGGAACAAGCTCGTTCATCTGTTCTACCCGCTGTTCATGCTGTACTGGCTGCAGGCGCTCGTTATGACTGTCAACCTGCGGCTGAAGACTCTCGTTCCGAGCCCTCAGGACGCGGGAAGAGTTCAGCCATTGGTTCTGAGCCCACCGCGAGCGGGCAGACTTCAGCCATTGGGGGTGCAACAGGAACAAGGTGCGACCATACACGTGGGAAGACTTCAGCCATTGTCAATGCCATTGGGAGAGCAACCGGCACAGGGTGCAACCATGCAGATGAATTCTCTGAGCTGATGACAAACACGACAGCCTTCAGGCTACCATTTATCTACTTTACAACTTCGAACTCACCATTCAATTTTGTTTGTGCTTTTTGCATTTGCTGTTGAACCAATAATAGCTGTACAATGAAACATTCAACTTGGAAAGAGTTGGTATTTTTACTGGCACGCTTGGGAGGGGGATTAAAAGAGAGACGGAGGGAGGGAGAGAGAGAGAGAGAGAGAGAGAGAGAGAGAGAGAGAGAGAGAGAGAGAGAGAAAGACACAGGGTGTGTGTATACGGGGGGAGGGGAGGGTAGAGAGAGAGGATAGGAGGGGCAGAGAGCAAAGGCTTATCTGCCTTTGTTGATTTATATTGTTCAACCAGAAAGCAACAAACAGAAAACCGCTCTGAAAAGAAGCATAACCTTCTGCCGAACGAATGGCATTGTATATCACCACTTGGAGAAATTCCATTAAAATTGCGGGGGTCAAAGCCATGCCCCATTCAGCAGCTGCCGATAGATGACAACGAGAAATTACATCATTACCGAGAAGCACACGTGTCCGTTACCTGATCCCCTCAGGTGTGGATGTCAAAAATCGCCGAACGAACAAAGAAGACCGTGAGTACAACAACGTCCACGGCCGCGGGCCAAACATGTAACTGCTGCTTCCTCCATATACAAGCGCTATGCAATGGCCATAACCCCAAGGTTCCGAATTCCTGCTCTGTGTGAACAGCTTTGCCAAGTCTTCTTCGTCTACGTACCAAACCTCGGTGGTACAGGTGGCTTGTGGCCGGCTGGTGGCTTGATGGCTTTTGACTCCTCAATGGGGTGGCGGTCAGGGAGTACTCGGCCTGTCGCTCCAAAGTAGGACGGACTTGGCCCTAAATCAGCAAGACAATGAAAATAATAAAAAAAAACTAGGCAAAATGGGTTGCGGTCACCCGTGGTTCAGCGGCCGTGCGGCTGGTGGCTTCAGGTTGTTGTGTCAATAGAACCGTGAAACACGACACAAGTTCAGCCCGGCGGCTCTCTATAGTCTACACTGCCAAGTGTCGGCTCGTGTAGCCTTCGCTGCGCTGCACGTAAAGAGGGCCTGTCGCTCCAATATCGCCAAAAGCATCGAGGTCAAAATTTCATTCATTCCTAAAACAATGGTAGAGTAACCGAGGCACTGTGGAGAATGGAATGATACAAGTGACTCTACTATAAGATATTTGAAACCTTGAAGTAAACCACAGAGCTTTAAACAATTTTGGGAGTTGTTCAAAGGCGGGGCCGTTGAAAGGTGAAACGAATCGCTGTAATACGTAAAAAAAACTCCCTGACTGTACAGCTTTTCAAGATCTTTAAGTATCATACTTCTACTCCACCCATTGTGAACTGTTTGATGGAAGTCTGTCGAACGCACGACTCGGTATCACGTGGCATTTCGAGGAAACCACCAATAGGGCACCGTCAACTCACTGGAATTGAAATCAATCCGCTGTAAACAAGGCAGGGCTTATTGTTCGCTGCTATGTACCATTCACTACCGTGCGGAGCGCTACGTTCGTGGCTGTGTACTAAACACAAACGGCAGTTTATTAAGTCTGCGGCGCACCGACCGATGGCGCTGGCATGGCCTCCACAGAAGACCTCGTGCCGGTGAGAAACCGTCGCTGCCCTGCCTGGTGCTCCTGTGGGCCCTTCTGGTGTACAAAATGGCTCAGGAAGCGGCTGGAGAAGCCGCTCAGCGCGCAGACAGTGGTCGGCACAGTCGTTCTCGTCGGCGTCTGCGTCTTCGTTTTCCTGTTCCTCTCCTTCCAAGACGCCATGTCCACGGCGAGCTGTGAGAGCTCCTCCGAGGCGCTGCAGATTATCTTCACCGTGCTGGTGTACCTCGGGATCCCCTGCGTCGCGGCCGTCGCCTTCGCCATTCGGCGGGACCCGTTCATGAGAGACGACGCGGAAGACGGACCAGGGACGGAGGGGTTGGAACTGTCATTGCTGTTCGTGCCGATCGTGCTGCTTGCGGTCGCCTGCGTCGCGCTGGACGTGGTTTTCTTCCTGCTGACCGGGTCGTGCGTCCATCGCGACCGGGGAGCGTTCCCCCTCCTGCCCCGCCACGGCACCGGCCTGGCCTTCCACGCGGGGCGTCTGGTCTTCGTGGCGGCGCAGGTCGCGATGTTCGGGTGGAGCTTCCGGACCAGGAACTTCGCCCGGCAGAAGGTACTTATGTCATGTCCTGAAACAATATCTGTATATCTAGGCCAATATATCTATATATCTATGCAAAAAAGAATCCGTGAAATAGCGATTTAGTTGTATAAGACATTCATCTCTTCACCATGTTATTGTATAATTGACATATACGGCTCCATATTGTATCTCCTGTTGATATTATTTACCTCTGATAATATTACATAGATAGTGCTTTCTTATAGTTTGAAATGGAGCATTGTACAGCCTAGAACCTAATATAACCATTGTATAGCATATAATGGATCATATAATACAGTGGATCATCATCATAGCATAGAACCTTCCTGTAGCTTTTAGTAGTTTGATGTAAGTATCCAGTAGTATTTTATCTTTGCCTTACATTGTACCTGTTACAATCGTTGTGCAATAAACTTTGACTTTGACTTTGACTTTGAAGGTGTACACGGTCCTGCTCTTCACCTTCGTGGTCCTGGCCGACCTGGCGTCGTGGTTTTACGAGATCGTGGACAGACCGTCCGTCCTGTGTTCCAACGACAACACGTGTTGGGACGCCACCGCCGCAAAGGCTGGCACATGTGGCGAGGATGAGGATGAGGATGCGCCGAACGTGTTCACCGTGGAATACTGCACCTTCCTACAGTTTCAGCTGTACTGCCAGCCTCTTGTCGGAACGTTCGCCCTCCTCTCCCTCCCAACGATGTACTACCTGTGGTCCAAAGCACGCGAGGGGGAGGGGGGCAGCTCGACGACGGACAGTCGGCCGGAACAGACCAGTCGCCCCCGTGCAGGCGCGGCCATGCAGTTGTTCTCGGTGACAGTCGCCGTCCTCTCCGTCGGATTGGTTGCGATCACCCGGCAGGCGACCACGGTGTCGAGTGAAGCAGACTACTACAAAGTCATCATGTACTACTCCTACAAGATACTGTACTTCGGGTTGTTCGTGATATCCACCCTGGCGGGGTGCATGTCAGTCCGTGCCGGCGGGGCCCGGGAGTACCAGTCCCGCGGAGCTGACGTGCTTCTCCTGCTCCTGAGCGCCGCGGGAGTCCTGGTGCTGAACGTGCGGGCGATATGGGGCTGGGACACGGCGCTGACGAGCCTGCAGCCCGCAGCGATGACGACCCTGCAGCCCACGGCGATGACGACCCTGCAGCCCACGACGATGACGACCCTGCAGCCCACGACGATGAGATGGATGACGACCCAGCAGCCCACGGCGAGGAGATGGACGACGACCCTGCAGCCCACAGCGATGACGAGCCTGCAGCCCACAGCGCTACCCGACACCTACAGGCCGCACGGCTGCACGCACGACATCACAGGTAATGAGCCCCATATATCTTATTAACAACGTCTTAAGTTTGAACAAGCATGACTCGGTTCGTAAGAAGTCAACTTTTGTTCAACAGTTGAAGAAAGTCATTGCCTTTCTGGTCGGTTACGTTTTATTGCAATATCTTTTACTGATGTTATTATGATAACATTTTGCTCCAAGGATTTAGTCATGCATGAAGACTTGTTGCACAGTTAAGTTGAAATACGGGCTCTATCACAGAGAGCGCTGTTATTTTGCGCTCCCGCTCTGCTATTTCTGTGCAAATATCCGTGAACGAAATAGACATGGCCTAATGTTACAATTCACTAATCACGGCACTTTTACACACGCGGCACACACACAGAAGGCGACTTCGCCCAGCTGAGGGGCCTGCTGATGGCGGACGCCATCCTGAACTTGGCCCAGCTCATTCTGCAGACCTCGTTCGTCTGGTCGTGCGTGACGCACCGGCGGCTGGAGGGGAGGGTGGAGTCGCACTGCGGCCTCCTCTGCCTCTTCAACCTCTGCGTCTGGATCAACGGCAGCTTCCTGGAGGTGTGTTTGTTTGTTTTTGTTTGTTTGTTTGTTTGTTTGTCTGGTCGTGCGTGACGCACCGGCGGCTGGAGGGGAGGGTGGAGTCGCACTGCGGTCTCCTCTGCCTCTTCAACCTCTGCGTCTGGATCAATGGCAGCTTCCTGGAGGTGTGTTTGTTTGTTTTGTTTTGTTTGCTTGTTTGGGGAATCCATTCTTAGCATACTATCATCCTTCCTAGAGCCCTGTACTACACACATATTCATATCAAATACATGTACGATTACAGATTTACATATTATATGCCTTACCTTGTATTTATACACTAAATCTAACATTGAGGAATCACAACCCAAAACGTCATTGAGAAGTCAGAGGTATATATAAATATATAACTTTATTGCACAACAATTGTACAAGGTACAAAGTATGCCATCTACTGGTACATGACTACAGTAAGACAAGAGTGTATAGCATGGGATGAGAATGGGCTTTTACAATCATTGCAGGAATCTCTAACGTCTATATTTTAGTGGGGTCGTGTGGCGCAACGGCAAAGCGTTCGACTCAAAGTTCAACCAAGAGGTCCCGAGTTCGAATCCTGTCATGTCACCGATCTTGTGCCCTTGGGAAAGGCACTTTTCACGACTTTCAGTCCTCCCAGGTGTAAATGGGTACCTGACTTCGGTTGGGGAAAGTGGTATTGAGGTCACCTGGTGGCGCCGAATGGCAGCCACCCAGACCCTGGCGACAATTCCACAAAATGCAAGTGTGAATAAGATATTATATATGTTGTGTATTGTGTGAAACCTGTAATACCCTGCATCAATTCAGCACTAGTGATGCTAGGGTCACATTTCAAATCCGGGGCCCGGCCGGGCAGTCTTTGGGAACGAAAAGTATGATATAAAAGACAACAAAAACACAAAACGTACCCAAAATTATTCAAGAGCATAGCTTGTGCAAATTTATTGACATACACTTTGATTTTTCGTTTTCGCAAACAGTCCGGCCGGGCCGGTTAGGAAATGTGACCCTAGCATAAGGCTGCCATTGCGGGTAATGTCAGACCAATAAAAACAATTATTATTATTATATGCAATATGTTGCAGGTCCAGTCCACGCCGCTGACGACCTGCTACACGACTCCGGTGCAGCGCGCGGCGTTCACGTCGGGAGACTGGAACGTGTTCCTGCACCTGCTGTACCCGCTCTGCATGTTCTACTGGCTCTGGTCGCTCCTGCTCATGGCGAGGCTGCTGCTGCAGGGTGTCACTCCGCCGCGCCTGCCGGGGGTCACCACGGTACAGGTGGGACAGAGTGCTAGCCTGAGCATCCCCATGGACTCTCTCAGCTGAAGGCTGGTGCGGAGGGTGCGCTCTAGTCTCTACCAGGCTCCAGAGGCGGCTGGAAAGAGTAGAAATTGGCCAAATAGACAGAAAAACATGCAAGAGGAGTTAGTCTGCTATAGGGGCACAGTTTGCCGTGGAAGGCAAATGGTTCCTCTCTCCGTATCCGACTCCCTTAGCAAACTATTCACTCTATTTGGCCAATTTCCACTATATTTCCAGCCATCCGCCGGGCCTGGTAGAGGCTAGGTGCGCCCACCGCGACCGCTCGGGTCCAGCCCGGGTGTCACCACGGTACAGGTCGGACAGAGCGCTAGCTTGAGCAGGACTGAAAAGAACTCGTGTGTGTTTAACCAGATCTGCTTACCAGATGGTTGCTCATGTTTAATGTTACCGAGAAAGTCCACCTCTGCACAGAGAAGTCCGCGTCTCCGTGCCCGGTCACCTACATGTATCGGCCAGATGGCTGCGTATGTTTAATGTTAGGGCCCTATCATACTTGTGTGTATATTCAAGCATTAACATTTCTTTTTATTTAGAAGTACAGTTTGCGTGGAAGAAGTTGTTTTCTACTTTGACATAACGTTGTGCAGCCAAAGAAATGACATCTTCGGCTGCAAACTTGACCTAAGCCAGAAACATGTTAATACGCATACGCATCTCATGCGGACTTGTATATACGCAGAAGTGTGAGGGGGACTTTACCGAGAAAGTCCACCTCTGTACAGAGAAGTCCGCGTCTCGAGCTCCGTACCCGGTCACCTATCGGCCAGATGGTGCCGAATGTTACGGGGAAAATCCACCTCCGTTTACCGAGAAGTACAAGTCTCCGTTCGTCGCCTATCGGCCAGATGGTGGCGTATGTTACGGGAAAGGTTCACCTCTTTACCGAGGAGTCCGCGTCTCAGTGTACCTCGCCTATTGGTGTGGATGTAGCGCGTGTAAACATGAGAGTATCGCTGGTGTAACAGTGCACCTCCTGCAGCAGAATATGCGCAGTCATTCCCCACCCTTTCAGTCGAGCAAGATGACAACAAGGAGGTTCCGACCTCTGTGTTTACGTACACAGTGAGGCCCGTGACTGAGGCAACAATAGCGATAGCCTGATAACCGGTACCATGCCATTGTCCCATGGGTTTAACAACGTATGAAAGGTACCTGCACAGTACAGTTGAAGTACCGGTTCTATCACAGAATGCGTTTTCATTCTGCTCCGCTATTTTTGTGGATAGTAGTATATCGGTGCACAACGAAATCAAATTGACATGTCCTAATGTTGCAATCCACCAATAACGACTATTTCACACACACACACACACACACACACACACACACACACACACACTCACATAAACACACACGCACAGACACACTAACACAAAAACACATGAGCGCGCGCGCACATACATGTACACACACACACACACACACATACACCATTTTTCCCTGCCACCTGTGTGTAACAATAGGCTGAACTCTACACGACCTTGGCCGTCAAGCATAAAGTGTGCAACAGAGGATATCATTTTTATCCAACCATTCTTTAGACGAAACCAGCGCCACCTGCCCCTTCAGCTTGAACTGCAGCAGTCGGACGCAGTATAAGTGTTGTTGTTGCGTATAAAACCACCTAACCACTTGACACAACAAATAACAACCATAGTACGATACCAAACTTTCTCCCAACACAAAGATATACACGGGTCAAAATTTCAACGGCCACTTTTGAAGAAGGCGACTGTGATCGTTGAAAATAAAATTTGATCGGCCGTGTATACCATTGTGTTGGAAGTACTATGATTACTACCAACACAGATGAGCTTCCATGATAATCAATGACCAACCATATACAAGTTTCGCCTCATGTATTTGCCAAAGGTATCATACACACAATTAAGAACAAACAACAGAAGACATGTACAGCAGCATCAGCATCACATATGCCAGTGTGCGCCTCAACAGAAATTCAACCAGCAGCAAGTCCTCTTAAAACCCTGGGCCCTGTACATACCTTCAACTTAATCTCCAAGCAGATCTACACGGTGCCAAAATCGTACATGCTAGCCAGAGAAGCTCCAGTCAGGCCTGACTGGAGCTTCTCTGGCCAGCATATACGATTTTGGCACCGTGTAGATCTGCTTGGAGATTAGCTTTAACTAGTGTTACTATAGAGGGTGGAGGTCCGGGAGAATCACATTACAGCGTAAAAAGGCTTTTCTGATTATAATACGAATTGCTTTTCTAATAGAATGATCAGCAGTCATGATACACGTAAGTTAAAGAGTGCACAATATGTGGCATTGCCTTGTACAATGTAAGACTAATCTCCAAGCAGGTGTAAGGGTCCGGGTCAGTTTCGGTGTTTTAGCAACGCTCAGTACATCTTTTTGGTATTGCCCCACTTTTGCTGTAGGAGGCAGCGACGATTTAAACACTTGCAATATAACAAACATTACTAAACGTTGCAAAAACAAAGTTTAACGTGAAACACTGAGATTGGGCCAGATCCCTACATCTGCTTGTAGATTGTTGTAAGACACCATTTACGAATTTTCCCGTCTAGAGAAGAAAGTTCACAGAAAAAAGTCCTCTGAAGGTTATAGAAGACGATATACAAACACGTCCGTGTACCGGTATCAGTATTGTCACATATACAGACAAAACTTTCAGGTAACGCAGTACATTTTCAGCAATTTGACACAATTTCCAAAGTTTTGACAAAGTATATAGACATATCTACAGTCAAAGAGACTAAAGTAATTTTCAAACAGGCAACAACAGCTACCCTACAATAGCATCATTGTCAGTTCATGGCTTGGAATCCAGTGACTTCTCCTGAAGGAAGATGAAAGATTTGTGGCTTTATCTGCCATTGTCCCTGACATTGCAATAGTCTAGTTATGCCGTGTCAGGGGGTGGGGCCAACATAGCTTTGCAGCACTCCAAGAAAATCATTCTTCTTAGAAATCAATCGCACTGTCATCCTTGATACAAGGCATGGAGAATCTAACAGGAAATTAACGAACATACATGTCAAATCATTAGACTACTACTAATTAACCTTCCTCCTCATTCACACCAATACGTCCAGTAATGCATTACTTACTAAGTACAGACAACAAATATTGCAAACCTGTCATTGTAACGAAGCATATGTGTTCTACAGCAACAATTATTGTCATGGCAGCAGGCCTCAGGCAACACAATACTTATGGCAATGCCATGGTAACAGCACTCAAACATAACTTCTAGGATTTTCAGGCGGTGACATCACTGTCATGGGGAAAGTGTTCTACAGAACAGTTACCATGGCAATGTCAGTTCTGTGGCTATGTCAATTTTTGGACAACATTCTACAGAACAAGTTACCATGGCAATATTTAGTTCTGTGGTATTGTCATGGATACAGTTTTCCACCTTTTCAGATGTACGCTAATTTGTTGCGCATGATAATAACCCTCTTGCTGACAGTGCTCACTGCACATGTGATGCTTTGGCCTGTTCTTCCATGGATCATCAGTGAAGTCAGCCCAAACATTCATGTACAGCTCAGATCAGTTCCAATTCCCTGGTACTTGTATACACATGTACTAAATGTAGAGAAGGGACTGGGGCGTATTTGCTATATTTCTACATGTAGGTGCCTTAAACTGTAGAGAAAACACTGACTTAGAGAACGCGCCTCACTGTTGTACATGTACAGCAGGGACATGTCATACTGTTCTATTTCAAGCCTCAGTTTAGGTGAGTCTGCTTTTAATAACAATATTTACATAATGTAATACAAGATAACTGCATATTATCTACAAGCAATGAAAGACAGTCCCATCAACTTTCCGAGATTTCCACCTAATAAGTCATAAGACATATCGACAATAACAATTTGTACATAGATGTGTGGCTTTTCAATATTATGAATCAAAATGTAACATGACTCAAACATCTCAATGAATGGATTGCAATGGATAAAAATTGAGCACAGTAACAAAATACATTGTATGAATGGGTCAGCGGTCAAGGCGAGCATAGACCTGAACTTTGACCTTCCCATCTGAGGACATGTGATTGTCATGGCTCATTATTATGCGAAGTTTGTGCCGTCAGATCGAACATGATAAATAATCAATTGCTTTTCTGCCTGGCAGAATCAATCAACGTTAAACACAATCAATGTACATCGTATTGCACTGGTAGTAGCTCTACTTGTATTGGTGACAGACACATATCATTAAACAATGGTTATTATATAACAATGTTTTTGTTAGGGCCCTGTCACACTTGTGCGTATATATTCAAGTGCACGTGAGTTGCGCATTAACATTTTTGTGGTTTAAGTAAAGTTTGCGGGGGAAAAGTTGTTTTCTACTTTGACCCACCGTTGTGCAACCTACATGTAGTGATGGAACCTAATAAATCACTTCATCGGCTGCAAACTTAAGCTTAACCAAAAACATGTTAATACGCAACTCATGCAGACTTGTATATACGCACAGGTGTGACAGGGGCTTAAGGCCAGGGAGATAGAGACATTCCTACAGTAGTTTTCCACTAATTGGTGAAAACAATAAAGGCCTTGATGATTTCCTTTTGCATTAGGAAGTTCAAACAGAAAATAACAAACAGTTACAAACAAACATCATCATCATATTTCTTACAAACAAACAAACAAACAAACAAACAAATATGTTCGACCAACATGCAAACAGCAACAAACATAGCAGCAGTCCATATCAGTACCACTACAAACTGTCATGGCTGTATCATCAGTATTCTAACAAATCTTATCAGTTACGGCAGTACCAAAAAAAGAAATTTACTAGAAAATGTTACAGTAAATTTAGTCAGCTCTTTCTATGACATCCATTCATTAACTATGGCTATAAGAGTACATTGAAAATAGAAATTTGCCAATATTAAGGAAGTAACTATTCGTATGTAAACAGCAGCAAAAGTCAAGAGAAAACAACTCCACCCAAAAGTAGTAAAAAGAGATACATGAAATTCATATTGCCTATGAGGCTTGCTTCAAAATCCAAGATTTTCTCTTTCCCAGTCACTTTGTCTGAGCTTCTTTACCTCAACCGATTAATATAAAAATCCAGATTTTCGATATTGTGTCCTAGTACACACAAGAAATATTGTAAGTACTGAAGCCTGGTAGCTTAGAATGTGCCATACTTTAACTGTAACATGAATATGGTTGTAAAGGACCTTCATGCATTTTGTGCGAAAATGGAAATTCAACATTTTGTCATCTTCCATGCACAAAGGTCTACAAAATAATCAAACAAAATGTGGTGAAATTTTATTCGTTAGTTTTCCTTTCTAACAAACCAACACCAGTGACAACAGGCCTGCTCCTTGGAAGGTACAGACTGGTATGGTTCACAAGGCAGCGCTTTCTTGGTGCGTAAGTTACATTTACACGGAACAGCCAATATTATAGTGCTTTTTTTCACTCTTGCATTTTAGGATTTAGTAGCTTGATGCGTTCTAGATTTTTTACAGCATTTGATTATTACTTATCATACTACTTGCTTTGCAAAGGGGTTATATTATAAGTGTACAAATAGTTCTATACAGAGAGGGTTTCTTTCTTAGTTTCTTCCCACATCTCTATGATCCGTGGGCAGTTGAAACATTTTTACCTTTTAACAGTGTCCTGTGCAAAACATGGAATCGTCGCTTGAACTCTTTGCACTTTTTTTGTACCGAACTTTGACCGCCTGAGTTGGTTGTGTGTCCGATGCTGCTGGTGTAGCGAGTGTGGTGCAGTGGTTAGTGATCCTGCTTTAGGACTGGAAGGGCAGAAGGTTCAATCATGGCTAGCTGTTGTAACTATAGCTATGGAAAGGGCTGCATTTTACAAGGGATCATCCAGACGTTGTGGCTGAAATGTTCTCTGTACTTGTTAGAAAGTGCAGGGTGATTTAAAGCAGTACTTTACTGTACAATCATGTAGCACCTGCTCTTTGGGTTACAAGCGGGAGAGCAGTTCTTCAGTTAAGGCTAAACCGAACTAAATTTTTTTTTTTAAACTGTGTTACAAAGGTTTTGATAGGAAAACAAAGTCCTTAACACATAACTCAGGTACATAAGCACCTGCCGACGTTTCCGTGACTGTCTGTCACCTTCCTCTGGGCGATACTGACTTGTTCTACTTCACACTGCCGCTAGGTGGCGCTGCTGCAATGTGAAGAACGCGGTCCCAAACTGGAGTTTATATCCCCCTTCATCATGCTTCATGACTGGAGTAAATTGTCTGATCCGTACAGCCTCCTTAATCCGAAACGTCGGCAGGTGATTATGTACCGCTCGTGTGTATTAATTAAATTAAGAACTATGTTCTCCAGTGATTTCCCAACCTAATGAAACTATTCATGAAGTTTTGACAGCCCAACCTCTGGGATGTAAGGAGGATGGCTGCTAACCGAGCCTGCTGGGCCAACCTAACTGCCTCATGTGTCGGACGACACTGAAGCCCCTAAGTCTAAGTCTAACCTCTGCACCATGTAAGTGTCGCATAATTGTTCGGCTGTGTTTTTACTTCTAGTTCTGTACAGCTTGAACTTGGTGCCAGAAGGCCACTTTTATGGAGACTCCTGGATTTCCTTCAGCAACATTAAATGTTACCTCCTTAGCAGGCTTATGACTTGGGCTTTTTCTGTGCTTATCAAAATAATACAATCAGAAATACATGTAAGTACTATCTTCTGCCACTAAAAAATCACGACAGTACCATTATAGCATGTCCAGAACACGAGATATCAAAACTGGAGGTTCCACTGCAGTACCATAACAAGCCGCTTAAAAGGGCCCAAAATCTAAACATTTCGAGGTCTCACTTTCTGGGCCTTCTCCTATCCAGCTAGTCTCTGAGGAAGTTCTTCTTGGGTTCAAACTACAGCATTTACAAGTACAGGAAAAGCCAACTCATCAGCCCGCTTAGGAGGCTTATCAAATGCACAAAAGTAGGAGCACTACGGACCCTGGCACAGGAGAAAGTTGGGGAGGGGGGCACGCATCACTTTCTTGGGCTTCTCCTCTCGAGCTGGTCTCTCTCAAGATCGGACTGGAGCATCTTCTTCGGGCGCTCAAAAATCACGAAGGTACCATAGAATGTCCAGATCACGAAGGTACCATAGAATGTCCAGATCACGAAGGTACCATAGAATGTCCAGAACACGAGATCCCAAAACTGGAAGTTCTGCTGCAGTATCATATCAAGCCGCTTGGGGGACGGGGGGGGGGGGGGTGTAGTAGCATCACTTTCTGGGGCTTCTCCTCTCCAGCTGGTCTCTGAGGAAGCTCTTCTCGCGGTCGGCCTCGAGCATCTCCCGCTGCACGTGCTCCAGCGTGCGCAGAAGTGACGTCCGCTCCTGCTCGACCTCCTGCAAGGCATGCTGGGTGTCCAGCAGCTCTTCCCTCAGCCGCTGCTTCTCCCCCTGGAGGCAGAGGTTCTCCGAGAGAAGCTGCGACGTCACCCCGCCCTTCTGCTGTTCCCTCAGCCGCGCAACCTCCCTCTGGAGATGCTCGTTTTCATCCTGAAAGGAAACAAGAAGTACGTCAGGTTAGATTACGCACTTGTTGAATATTTCCCCTCACAAATGATCTAACCGATAGGTATATTTTTGGAAGTGGCAAAGTTTGTTGGTTTTTATTTGTTTGCGGGAGGGAGGCTGGGAAACCCAACAACAAGCAATCAAACACACAATCAACAATACTGCTTTTTTCCAGACAGATTGAGACATCTACATTCATGGTGGTTTTATTAAGCAGTTGAAGGGAAAAGTAGGTTCTAATGATTTGCAATGTAATCAACGTTTGCAGTCAAAACAATAACGTTACTACATGTATAGCACAAAAGCACATATGTATTTGTGGTGTCATAATTTCGCAGTGGAGAGGCATGACACCACCAAAACGGTGAAATTAAAACCACCGTGAATATTCCAAGAGTAATTTTGTTCATAATCAATTTCTGTCAATTTGTTCAATTTCTGTTATGCAACTTACATGTGTGTACCATTTTCCCCCCTAAATAGATGTTCTCTGGGCCCCCATGAAAATCTACAAGGTATTGTTGAAGGGGCTACCTAGATTAACTACATGTACATGATTGATTGATTAAATAAAGACCTTGAGAGTTGAGAGCTGTGTGGCGCCCGTGTGTCCTCCTGCCTGTAACCCCGGTCTGACCGCGCCTGGCTGGGAGTAGTCCGCCGGTCTCGCCGCTAAACCTATATCCGGCCGTGGGGAGGGCGCCAAACCTGCAACATACAAACACGCAGTCATACACTCACATACCAGTTCAGATGCTCATTTTCATACAGGATACACTCTAACTCTCTTTTTTTTAAAACAGGTTTGTAAAGGATTGGGGATACCTACATGTGAGATGGAATATCCCATCCTCCATCCGCACCACAGTGGCACGGTCCACATGGATGTCCAGCGGGATGCTCCCGGGAGAACCAGGGTTAAGGGGAGGGCCATCGTCCTGGGGAGGGGGAAAAAGAGTTTACTTAAATTGATAAGTTTAATTAGTTAGATGGACTAGAATCATTGCATATATGATTATTTTATTTTCACCAATAGTATAGCTTTGCTTCAGGAATAAAGAATCAGCACAAGCACCTTACATTTTGTAGTATTATTCTGTTTTCTTCATGCATCTATTCATTTTTTTTATCTTCTTTTTTTTCTTCTTCTGAGAGCTAACGAAATTTCCCAGCCGTACCATTTCTGTTGAGAATGATTGGGGGGTATCTATACCGTATTTCGGTTGCTGAAATAGCCTTTGAAAAAAAAAAGATCCCCTCTTAGCTGGATCAGGGTAGAAAGCTGATTTTATTTCTCTCCTGAAGTTAATACTAGATTATAAACTTGTTAAATCTTTCCTTCATAACAAATGTAATAAATCTAATGGCGTATCTTTTGAAGTGGCAAAGTTAGTGGGTTATTGTTTGGTTCGGGGGGAAGGGGGTTGGGGGGGCAAAAGTCTGTTTGAGTCTTACCCAAAACTCCTAAATCGAGCAGGCAGGGAAACCCAAATCCACAAGTCAACAACAGACAATCAACAGACAAACAAACAACAATTCTACTTACGTAGGCTAGACCTTCAATCATCTAAGACTGATATGGATTAGTTTTAATTTGCTAAATTATCAATTCTTCATTTTGGGTCAGAGGCCAAAAGAGGATAGGGTGATAGGTACAGGAATTGCTAACTAAGTTGTTTCCCTGATTTCACATTTTCTAGCTGCTCAATGTAGATCAATTTGAAAACTCTAGTTGACAGCAATGAAAGGATTTGTTGCACTGCTTTTGTACACGATTCAATGGCAAATATGTTAAAATGAAACTGTAAATTTTACAAAATAAGAATAGTATAATTAATAAATAAAACAGTCAATGTAGAAAATGTGGACCGGAGAAAAATAATCATAATCCCCAAGCAGATGCAAGGATCAGGCTCATACGGTTTTAAATCTGCTACATTTTAAACATTCACTGTTCTCATAAATTATGATACTAGAAATACGTTTTTATGTACTAGAGAAGGATACTACAAATGTTGCAAAAACAGGCCCTGGAGTAAAACTCTTAAGAATAACACTATCCTTACATCTACCTGAAGATTATAGATAGTAAAACTTTGGTGTCTGGTGTTTTATGAAGTAGTAGAAGAAGAAATGATAAGCTGTGTTCCCTCAGAAATGCATTTGTGCGATTCCTAGTAAGAATATTTTCCATTGCAGTCCTATATAACGGCTCTGCCCCTAAGGCATCACTATAAAACTGACTACCGGTTATAATTCCACACACTGTCAGAGACAACAATGTGGGCACAGTTTCAAACTTACCGGGGGGAGGAAAAGCTTGATCTGAGACAACAGAACAAGAGAGACAGACGTGAAAGTGCAACAACATCGTCATAAAACATCCGAACAAATAAAACTGCCGTGACAAACGAGAAGGAAGAAAGTGTGACGAAGAAGTTCACATTCACAGAACGATGTAGAAAGTGCTCAGAAACGAGTCGGAAAATTGGATGAAATGGCAAAAGCAAAATTCTAAAGATGACCTGTATCATTTAAGTGTTGGAAAAGCACCACAACTCATGGTTCTAAGGCCTAGAAAAATTGTTGTTATGTTTCCAATTATAGTCCTGAAAAATAGAAGATAGGGATTTTCTTTTCTTAGTTTTTAGCCAGTTAGTGATCCGACAAATACTGTGTGACAATGTAAAATTGAAATGCATCAGGACACGGCATTTTCAACATCTGCAACGCAGGGCCCCACTGCAAAGCAGTGCTAATCACTGAGCTTGGGGCAACGCTGGATATAGAAAATAGAGATAATAAAATAGAGATATACAGAAAATAGAATCTAAAAAATAAAAAAATTCATCAGTCCGATGACAGACTGAAAATGTCATGTCCCTTGCCAGCCTCGACCCCCGAAAAAGGCTCATAGGGTCGTCGTTTTTTGCAATGGACAGTCCGATAACCGGAAACACAACAGTTTTCTTAGGCCTAACCAGAGTGGCTCTGCTCCCGAGGTGCAGCCAAAAACGTGAACTCACCACAAGGCTCAATTGCGAATCAATGAAATCCACCCTCATTGGCATGGGCGTGGCGAGAATCTCGTCCTCGATCAGGCTCGCAACCCCTGTCAGCGTCGACATGGTAACGACCCCGGCCGCGCCCTGCAGCTGCAGTTCCAGGTGGCCCAGCTTGGGGGCGTTGGGAGAGTAGCGCGCCGCGTGGGGACCGCTCTCCAGGCGCGCGGAGACGTGCGGAGGGACGTCTGTTGAAGCGGGGATGGGAACGTCTTTCTTGGCTGGAAAGGAGCGTTATAAAAACCATTGAGTACATCCGTCAATAGTTTCATCAGGGTTGGTAAGTTCAAACTGAATAAAAATACTCTTTGCTTAAACAACCAAGTGTTTTAGTCAACCAACTTTTCAGTGACCATCTGTCACCTTCCTCAGGGCAAGTCTGACTGGTTCACTTTTCACTGCAGTTATTCTCAGGTGTTGCTGCTTACAAATGTGGTCCCATAAAAAGCATTCAATACATATAAGCTGATGCAAAGTGAACCAGTCAGAATTGCCTTGAGGATGGTGACAGACGGACCGAAACGTCTGTTGAATAAAACAGTCTTGGTTGTTTACAAAGAGTCTTTTTTCACTCCTGGACCAATGAAAAGCAGAATTTACGACTGTCACAATTCTACTTGTTCCCAGTGTCATATATTATTGAATGTTGCTCTGTGTTAGAGCTAAAGTTTAGGTTTCTACAAAATGAATTTTACCCGAATAGATGATTTTGGTGGCTCAATATATTTTACATTGACTAATGTCTACTTGTCTAGAGTATGTATTCAGTTTTCTTAACTTTTGGCTTCATTTTTGTAAAATCAATAAAGAGGTATATGTCAATGGACATGCATCAAATAAAATATAATCTGGTTCACTTTATTTGTATGACAATGTATGAAAATTGAAAAACAATCTCATGCCTGAAAACAAACAAACCAAATTAGTATCAATAGAAATAAAAAGGATCGACAAAGTAAACAACTGCAAGAAACAAAAGATTGCGGGGATGTAACAGGAACCAAAGAGCCCCTGACGGGAATGTTGGGACAGATCTGAGAAAAGGGGAAAAGAAATGAAGCGTCAAAATGTAGCGACGATAAGTTACACTTTTACCCTAACTCTACAGGGGAGCAGAAGTCTGGGTGGACATTAACACAGCATGCAGGGCGACAGGAACAGAGGTCTGAAAGATGAGGTCAGGTCAATCACTCAAATATCCAATTCTCTGCTTAGCTGCAAAAAGAGCCATCTTCATACCAATTTTCAAAATTTAAGACACGAGACCAAAATTTTAAAGAAGCATTTGGGAGTTACAGTACATCAATGTTCTTGTGAAACTAGCTTGTCGTAACATGTACAAGAGGCCACACTAGTTTCAATGATTATTGTTTTTTTTAGAACTAGTCAAATTGTAGCCTGGAATCCATATATTCTGCTCACTGATTGCTTCAACTTCCACACAGAATAAACTTGTCCCTGTCCCCTTACAGTGCATATCCTGAATCATATCAGGAATCAAATATTTCTCTGAAGCAGTATAACCGCGGTTGAACTTTCACATGCCTATCACCATGCCATTACGATGACTACATGTATGTGACTCGAGACAATCAGAACTCTCCACGATGATTATGGAGAATAGTGCCAATCCTTTTTTCATTGATGGGTGCCAGACTATTTTTCAGGGATTAGAGATCAAAGAAGTGAACGGAGCTGAAATAGGATGAATACCAGGCTATTATCAAACTGAATCTGGCTCTAACAATAGATCTAACAACCACGGGACGAAACACAACGGCGAGCATCACCCCTTCTCCTGCGCGACGGGCTGTCTTCCGTCGGAAACATCGTCCTGAATTTGAAGTGACGTCGGTGCCTCTTTCCTGCAACGCAACATGGTTTAAGTCATCATTCCCAGTAACCACTGGTCACTTAATGAAAACATTACGAACTTGAAAAGTCATCAAGCCTCGTCACATTTCAATTCTTTCTGAATGGGAAGGGAAATACGTCAAACAAAAACCTATTTCTCGACATGATGGTATTTTGAAATATTTCAGCTTTAAATCCTAGCGTCTTTTAACATCCTAAGTGACCAGTGTAAGTGGACTTAGTAAGATATTACACAATGTTGTACACATCTTGCAGACAGACCAGTCCAAGCTGAACCGCCAGTTTTGCCTTCTTCATCAAAAGCTGACAGCATGACCATCTAGTATCACATCCCACATTCAAGATTGCCGGAATCCATAATTGAATAGTTTTATTAATGGTAAATCAATTCAACATCATGACACTGTTTTTTTTGCTGCACAACCCTATTTTAGAGTGCTACAAATGTAGGTTAGCATTCATAAGTTTTCAAATTAGAAAAAAAAATTCAGACTTATTATTATTCATCTGACAACCGTATGCGTACATGTATAACCTCATTCAGTCTATAGCCACCCTTCAACATAACACACCCGTTAAGCTTCACAGGTACGCCGCGCGGTTGCAGCTCGTTATATCACACTGAACGACCTGTCACACCTAACCTTTGCACATCTGACTGTAAGACAGCCTTGTTTACAAGCAAAGCTATGTAGTATAATTCTTACTCTGGCTGATTTTTGCGAGGAAGTCCTGCACGTCGACCTCTCTCCTCTCCTCGAAGGTCACCTCCTGACCCTGTAGTTTGGTGAAGTTGTCTCGCTCGTGGTTTGACAACTCCAACCCTACGTCTGACAGGTGCAGTACCAGCACTGTGGCCTAGGGGGCGCAGGGGCAAAGAAAGACATAAGTGAAGTTGTCCCTCTCATGGTTCAACAACTCCAACCCTACATCCGACAGGTGCAGTACCAGCACGGTAGCCTAGGAGGCGCAGGGGCAAAGAAAGACATTAGTGAAGTTGTCTCGCTCGTGGTTCGACAACTCCAACCCTACGTCCGACAGGTGCAGTACCAGCACTGTGGCCTAGGGGGCGCAGGGGCAAAGAAAGACATAAGTGAAGTTGTCCCTCTCATGGTTCAACAACTCCAACCCTACATCCGACAGGTGCAGTACCAGCACGGTAGCCTAGGAGGCGCAGGGGCAAAGAAAGACATTAGTGAAGTTGTCCCTCTCGTGGTTCGACAACTCCAACCCTACGTCCGACAGGTACAGTACCAGCACTGTGGCCTAGGGGGCGCAGGGGCAAGGAAAGACATTAGTGAAGTTGTCTCGCCGGTGGTTCAACAACTCCAACCCTACGTTCAAAAGGTGCAGTACCAGAACCGTAGCCTAGGGGGCGCAGGGGCAAAGACAGCCATTAGGGGTCTGACAAGTAAACTGTAGTATATGGAATAGCTTACAAAGTTATCAGAATGTCTTAAACGAATCTAATAACTTAAGGACAACTAAAAGATATGCATGATGAGTCATTTCTTTGTGACAATTAAGAGTTAAATTTTCAAAAACTTAAGACAGTTCATCTTTAACTGTCGCTGAATTTGGAAGGTACATAAAATAATGAAAGTCATACCAGTGTACTAAAATATTAGTAATTTATTGACAGAGGCAAAAGATGTGGCGAGTCTTTTTTTATCATCATAGTTCAAAGACGAATTTTTGCAGAGAGTGTTTGTCTTTAACAGTGGTCAATTATTTTCTTTAGTTAATTTGGTTATTGATCATAGTGGCTATAATATGCCTGACTCAGTCAGAGTAGTGTAGAAGTGCTTACAGTTTTTCTCTTCTTGGCTTCCTCTAACGTTGCTGAGCTGCCCACGCTCTGAGAAACCTCCTCCGTGGAACTCTCGCTGTCGCAGTACTCCAGAGTCACCTTCTTAGGTCTGGTCGAACCCTCTCCCTCACCTGTAGTACAAACATTAGGATAAAAAGTCAAAAATGTAATGCCATGATCTTTCAGGCAGTTGAGTGGGAAGTGTCTGAAAAACAAGAAGGGCATATCTCACATCACCTGCGGATTCGTGTTACCATAATAATGGGGATATCATGCAAAGCGTACAAGTATGACTTAAAAGACAACAAAACACACAAAGTGTAAATACATTCTTTTTTTTAAAATGATGAGATTGGTTTAGAGCTCTGTCAAACCACCTGGTCGCCAACGTGCCACGGGTCAAGTGACAATGGGGCTCAAGACTTTTCTATCACTCAAAGGGGGCCTTTAATAAAGCACCAGAACTACCAGCCATGATAAGCAGGGCTAAAATGAAGACGCACCTGATGGTGCAGTAGGCCTGAATACTTGGATACTTTATTTCCTCCATTAGCTACATACCATGAGTGGTATGTAGCTAATCTTCCTGGAGTACATCAGAAAATACAACAGACAGACTACATATAATTGACTACAGACTACTTAAAGTTGCTGCATTAAAAATAACTAACTGATACACACATTCCTTGACATTTCCTGCCTAAACCTGCTCTGATTTGCGGTTTGTATCTGATGCGGCAAACTGTTCCACATAGATATGGCTCTATACATGAAGGTCTTTTTCATAGCATTGGTTTTTCAAGCATCAATAACTCGGTGGTTACTGAGGTTAGAGCACCTATAATCAGTTTAGTAAGCCGACCTGTGGTGTAGTGGCCTGCGCCTTTGTCTCTCACCACATCTGGTTCCAATTACTTGGATCAGAAGGACTGGGGTTCAAGCCCCGGGTAGGACATCTCTGGACAGGAGGCGCATTGAGTCATACCCAAGACTTTATAAAAATGGTACATACTTGTGAAACAGTACATACTTGTGAAACAGTATGGAAGTTAAACACACTCCACTGCCACTAGCCCCCTGCTACAGTGATTGCACAACAGTGTGGCCCAGGGCTATGAAATGGAGATGGGCACCGCCCTATACATCAATAATGGTGTGGGAGGATTTTAACTTTTAACTAAGCCGACCTGACAGTGCAGTAGGCCTTCCGTCCCTGCCGTCCTCCAGCGAAGTCTGTCTGGTCGGCTCCGTATCCCCGCCCCTCTCAAACGAGGACTGGTGGCTCACAGGAGCGCTCCTACTCCCCTGGAAACGGAGGGGGACGGGACATTGAGTAAACTGTCAGTGGTACATAGAATAGCTTACAAAGTTATCAGAATGAAAAACTTGATTGTGAACTGTAAGAAGTGATGGACATTGTATGACATGTATATGTACAGTCATAATGTGTGTGTGTATTATTGTTGTAAAAAGAGCCAAAAATATTTCACATGTACATGTACTACCGCAAGGCACTCTGCCTGGAAGTCGCACTGTTGGACCCTTGTTGTCATCTTACATTCCGGTTTTTAAATGCACTGTTTTATCTAACATCTGATGATTTTAGATATGTCAACAGATTTTACCTAGTAGATAAATGGTGATACTTTTGTAAATCTGACTACAATTCAGTCATGAATTTGACTGCCACTGTCAGTTTGTGTAAGTCTTCTTAATAAACCATTCATCAATGACATGTCCTAAAAGAATCTATGATGAGGACAACCAAAATATATGCATGGTGAATCATTTTCTTTTTGACAGTTTAGAGCTGAATTTTCTTGAATGCCAGCTGAGTGCTGAATGCCACCCACCTGAGAGGAGATGGACAGGGTGTCGACCCACAGTGTTGACATCTCCGTCCCCGCCAGGAGGTACGGGTCCCCGCTGTCGGTGCATCCACACACAAGCACCCACGTGCCAACCAACCCACATACACACACACACACCAACCCACCTGAGAGGAGATGGACAGGGTGTCGACCCACAGTGTTGACATCTCCGTCCCCGCCAGGAGGTACGGGTCCCCGCTGTCGGTGCATCCACACACAAGCACCCACGTGCCAACCAACCCACATACACACACACCAACCCACCTGAGAGGAGATGGAGAGGGTGTCGACTGACAGTGTTGACATCTCCGTCCCCGCCAGGAGGTACGGGTCCCCGCTGTCGGTGCATCCACACACAAGCACCCACGTGCCAACCAACCCACATACACACACACCAACCCACCTGTGAGGAGATGGACAGGGTGTCGACCCACAGTGTTGACATCTCCGTCCCCGCCAGGAGGTACGGGTCCCCGCTGTCGGTGCATCCACACACAAGCACCCACGTGCCAACCAACCAACCCACATACACACACACCGACCCACCTGAGAGGAGATGGAGAGGGTGTCCACCGAAAGCGTTGACATCTCGTTCCCCGCCAGGAGGTACGGGTCCCCGCTGTCGGTGCTGTCCAGCGACATGTTGTCCAGCGAGAAGTTGTCCAGCGACATCTCGTCGAGCGAGAGCTGTGACTGCGACAGGAGCCCGATCCGCAGCTGCGCAGCAATGTTAGCCGCAGAGAAGTCGCTGAACTTCCCAAACTTCTTCTCGAAGTAAGGGCTGTCCTTCGCCACTTCTTTGGTTCCGTCCGAAACAGTCAGTTTTGGCACCTGGTTGAAAAATTAATTGGTTAATTGTATCTTCGATATTTCTGGTCTCTCTGGCATTTTTGCTAAATGTTTCAACCTATCACTAAGTACTGGTATGCCTTCATACTTGTTTCTAAAAATGATTTTCTGATCTAAGTGAGCGCATATTTCTTTTTTGTTTGTTTGATTGAACCTTCCCTTATTCTTGAGAATCTCAAATCACCCTCTTTTCATGTAATGATGGAGGAGGGAAGGGTCAAACAATACAATGAACAGAAATTTTAGTTATGATTAAGATTTAGATGTATTATGAACCTTGACATTGTGAACCTTGACATTGTGAACCTTGACATTGTGAACCTTGACATTGTGAACCTTGACATTGTGAACCTTGACATTGTGAACCTTGACATTCTTTTCATCTCACAACCAAAACCAATAATCCCTCTATTCTGGAAGATATACATAATTAAATTACGATCCCTAAAGGTCTAATCACAAGTCTTAGATCTTACTAAACAAAACAGACAAACCTGCTTGGTTGGCATTGCACCGGCCGAAGCCCTGTCCTGTGGATCCGTTCTCGCGTTTTCCTGTCTCTCGTTGGGCGCCGAATCTGCCACGTTTCCGCTACCCCTCCCGCTGTCTGGACCGTCTCTGGACGGCGACTTGCGTAACGTCGTAACATCGTCCCCCGTAAAACTCTTCGGCCTCTCCCCAGAAGACAAGTTCCTCCTTTTCCTGAAAGAAGGTGGAAGTGACTAAAGTGAACTCGAAACAGTTTTATCTGACACTGAAAAGTTAATCTTCAACTGGTCGTGACAAAAAAAACTCACCGCTTCTAGCTCCAGAGGCAAAGCCGCTTACCTCTAGACTTTAAAGCAAGCTACTTTGAGAATATTCCTTGTCAATCATGCTTGTTTGTATCTTGATTTTATCTTATTTTATTCAGATTTACGACATTAAATAGAAGGATTGACATAACAGGTGAACTAGTACTATCACCTTTTCAAGATGTCAACCCCGGACCAGACTGTAAGGTTTGGACCATCGCACACGGGGGCATGCCCTTACTCTTTTTTGAAAGGTGTGGTGGGTTCTTTTACGTGTGCGGGGTGTGGCTCTCCCCAAACACGGGACCTCCATTTAACGTCCTATCCGAGGGACGTCCCTAACCCTAGATGAGCTAGGTACTCATTTACACCTGAGTGAAGTGAGGAAAGTCGTGTTAAGTGCCTTTCCCAAGGGCACAACGTCGGGGCGCATATTCAGACATGTCTGGGGGCAGGCGGGGTTCGAACTCGGGTCCCCTTGTTTGACAGTCGGATGTTCTATCCATTACGCCACACGACGCCTTTGTTTTGGAAACCATACCTGGAATTCCCCCCTTTATTTTCATGTTTATTTGTTTGTTTTGGCTACCGTACCTGGAATCTCCCCCGTTATTTTCCTCGTCAGACGAAAGGCTCATGAGCGCCGTGTCGCTCTGCGACTTCGCCACGTGATTTCCCGCGGTGCTCTCCGCGATCCCGCTGTCCACGGGAGATGGGGAGGTCGTACGTGGGGTCGTTGACCCCGGGACCATGAGCGTGTCCGTTTGCAGCGAGCTTCGCCGCCGTTCGGAGGACGCCGCGACGTCCAGCGTGCTGCCGGCCGCGCTGTTCGCCGCCCGCGTGCCTTCAGGAGGGGACGGGAGGATGAGGGACAGCTCCACCTGGGAACGGATTAATAAAGTACCGTTTTAGATCAATCCTTTTATCAATCCTTTTATCTAACTATAAAATGTTGAGTCAAGACTTAGCGTAGTTCAAAACTACCAAAATTTAAGGGAATAGGGGGATGAGAGACAGCTCCACCTGGAAGGAGGTTGATCAAGTCAGTAACTGTTTTAGATCAATCCTTGTATCTACACAAAGTTTATCTTAAAGTTTAGTCAATTCTAGCTCTGTACTACACATAATCTAAGGGAACAGGAGGATCAGAAACAGCTCCACATGGGGACAGGCAATTTTCAATTAAGCACCGTTTTAGCTTAATCCTTCTAGCTTTGTCTAAACTACACGAAAATAGAATGAAAAGTGCATCAAATAATGTTACTTAGTTTAGCTCTTTACTACTAAGTCTAAGGGAATGGGAGGATGAGGGACAGCTCCAACCTGGGAAAAGGAAAGGAAAGGGATCTCGAACCAGTTTAGCTCAAATGAACTCAATGAACAGATGAGCTACTCTTCCACTGGTCGTGACAGAGAAGACAGACGCTATGCACAGTATTTACAGGTTCATTGTACCGGGGAAATTCCCCTAGCTCTTTTCGACAAGCACAATGAACAGTGGACCACGGCTTAACGTCCCGTCCTAAGGACTGCGATCTTTAACGGTAGCGTGCATGTCGGGTGAGCGACACAGCCGGGATCGAACCCGGGGCTTCTAGTTCCAGAGGCAAGATCGCTAACCACTGGACTACGCACGCTACCACGGAACACACCAATCCTTAATCAGGTAACATTTAGAAGAAGAAGAGCTTTATTGCACAGTTAACTTTTAAACTATCATAGAACAAAATTGAGGTATCCTTGTATCCATATACAGACTAATTTTCAATTGCAGTCAAGTACCGTTTTTGATCAATCCTTGTATCTATACACAGTTTTTCTAATAAGTCAAGTCTACCTCTATACTACATGAAAATTTAACGCATTTATTGATGTTTTATTATGTACATGTATGTCCTTGGCGTCATTTGTATTTTCCTTGCGTTTTATAAGATATTGTAAAGTCTGTGTATTAGTTATTCAGCTTTTTTAAAAGTTAAAACTGCCATGTACAACATGTTGATAAACCATTAATCAACAAATTCATACATTTATCAATTGATTCACTGATTCATTCATTTATTCATTCATTTATTCACTCACCTGGCGACAGCAGCCGGCGATGCAGGAGCTGGAGACGTTGGAGGGCCGCCCCCTGATCGCGATGCCGTCCTCCTCCATGCAGTCCTGTAGTTAGTAGTAGAACGGTTTATTTCTCTAAAACAACAGCCAAGTTACAGCCCTTTAGGGCTGAATTATCAGGCTTCTTTACATGTACAAAGACACGTATGAATAACATTACATTTTCACAGACTATTACATTTCTATCACATTATTTTCGATTTCATTTTTTTTCGATTTTTCTGAAGCGGGGATTCTGAGAACCAACAAATTAAATTGGTGTGGCCTAAACTGTGCTGCACTACAGATCTCTAAAACCCACTATTTAAGTGGCGGATTTATGTAACTCGACGGATCAGTATTAATGAAGGGTTAATACTAGGGGTGGATACCGGTTTGGCTTGATAAGGTCCAAGTCCAAGTTTAGGTCCAGAGATTTAGGTTCAGGTCCGGACCTGAACCTGGACCTGATCCTGTCCAGTTGATGTTTTGTTTTATTAGACCAATATTAAGCATGGAGAATCAATACTAACATGTACGACTATAAAAGTTTCTTGGTGAGAAGACTTTCAAGATAAACCAGTGTTTGATATTTGAATGTTACACTTATTTTAAATGCCTTTTTTGTCAGAGGGGAGACTCAAAACACTTTTTATCAAACAAAATAGAAACATATATTTTGTACTTTGTTCAGGTTTTTTTGGACTCAGGTTTTAGGCTTTCAGGTTTTTTGGACTCGGTTCTTGGATGTTATAAAGGTCCGAATCAGGTCCAGTGAACCGGTATCCACCCCTAGTTAATACATATTCCCCCACCTGCAGCTGTGCAATGGACTCCTGCAGCCTGAGCAGGAAGAGGTACTGGTCGTGGGTCACGACCCCGCACACCTTCGAGGGCGTGTGCAGCAGCATGTGCGAGTCCGCCTCCGTCCGGCCGAACTCCCTCCCCCCGTCAAACTCCGTCGGGTCGTCCGAGGACAAGACTTCGTCCACGCTGATCGACCTCCCGCGAAGCATCCTCTCGAAGGCCGACGCCTTGTCTAGTTCGGGGCTCGACAGCGAGCGATCACGGGAAAGCACCGGCCGCGACTGTCGCGCTGTTTCCCACTCCGGCTGGAACGGCCTCTCCTCGGGAATGACGCGCTGCGAGACCGGAGGCCTTTCCAGCGGCCTATCTTTATTTTCCCGGAAAGCGGGAATCTCCGCCACCGAAAACGCCGCCTGTTGCGTCGTTGCCCCGGCAACAGCGTCCGCGCCGCCCTTCTGCTGTGCGACCGGCCCGTTCATGAACACGTTCTCCTGATCGGGGCTGGAGTCGCTGTCGGAGAGCGACTTGGTCTTGAAGGTGGAGCTGAGTCTCTTCGCGGGAGGCTGGTTGCTGAACATCTCTCGCACAAGCTCATCCTCCTCCGAACCAGGAGACTTCTCCTTCTCCTTGCGGGCGTCATTCTTCGACCCGCGGTAGTATTCCATCAGCCGCTTGCGTTTCTCGTCCCTAGCGCCCTCCTCCTGTTGTTTCTCATGCTTATGGTGTTGGACGGGTTTTTCGCTACCCTGTTCCTGCTTGTGCGCAGCCTCTCTTTTATGTCGGTCCTTATGGTGATCTGAAGAATGGCTGCCGCCTTTTTGCGCGCCGCGATGAACGCTACGGTCCTCTTGTCGTAGCGAGTGACCTCTGGGCTCTGACTGAGTCCTATGGTATGCCTTTGTGGATGCCGATTGGTCACTATGATGTGGCCTTTTCACTGGTTGGTCATTCTGATAGGACTTCATCCCTGATTGGCTGCCAGAAGACGGCCTTTGTTCAGACCGGTGTCTCCTGTGCTGCGATTGGTCAGCCTCCCCATGTGGATGTTTCCTGTGCTGCGATTGGTTGGCCTCCCCATGCAGATGTCTCCTGTGCTGCGATTGGTCAGCCTCCCCTTGCAGATGTCTCCTGTGCTGCAATTGGTCAGCCTCGCCATGCAGATGTCTCCTGTGCTGTGATTTGCCAGTTGCTTCTCCTGATTGATGTCTCCTGCGTTGTGATTGGGGGGTTTTATGACCCCTGACCTGAGACGGGCCAGACGAAACATGGTCCTCTATTTGCGACGGGTCGTCATGACCTTGAAGCGGTTTACAAACCCATAAATGAAGAGGAACAGCATCGATAAAGGGCAAAGGTCGTCCCTTGGCAGTGGCGACCTCTCCAAAGTCAACCCAAAACTGCTCAAAGTACATCAGCCACACGTCCTTTGACCTTTCACCCCGCAGCACGTTGGCGTGAGTGTTCGTGCTCCCGATGGGCGGCGGCCGCGCCGCGGAGGTGTCGAAAGAGATCCCATCATGCATTGCCTCGTCCCAGAATTCATTGCACACCTGAACAACAACAGCACATCATCGTTACTAGGCACATGGCTGTCAATTACTGATGACATGTGCAACTTGGCATGAGATTTGTACCAAATAATAGGATACAATGTGTAGACATTGGATTTGCAATGTGCTGTAAATGCAGAAATGTTAGCGGTGGTTTTATGTTTTTTGCCCACCTATGACTGCAGTGCTACTATTGTTTCGAACGCGAACTTACAACCACCGCGAAACACTCCATTTTCTCCCTACCGCGAAATATAAAACACGCGAACTTAAATGCATTTACAGTACTATGCCTGATTTGACTGCAATAGGTCATGAAAATGCATGAAAGCTTCTCAAGTATCAGTCTAATTTCTCTTAGTTCAATCAATAAAGGCTTATAATGTTAAAAATAGAAATGAATGTAAATTGCCATCACTCCGCTCTTGCAAAAACCCAGGACCATACAAACCTGTTGAAAATGTCAATCCCTGTTAAAAAACCTCTTCTCGACATAATTTTGCCCGTCTGGAAGCCTTAGATTATGCCCCATTTCAACATGAATTTTTCGAAGACTCCTACACAGTGACTGTGGTTGCTAAGCGCCCCCCCCCCTCCCCCCCATGCAATTCTTTCCTATAAAAAGCCCTGGACCATACATACCTGTTGAAAGTCCCCGTCCTTATTTGGAAACCTCTCCTCGTCCCTGAACAGCACGGAGGCGGAGAAGTTGTCCAGCACGGCTTTCAGGTCCTCCCGCGTGCAGTTGGTCCCCACACGCGAGTTCGTCAGCACGGTGCGCGAACTCTGCGCCACCAGCATCTGAGGACGGTCAGGCTGGTCGGCAACAGGTTTCTCCGCTGGCAGGGAGATCTGTCAGGGATCAAAAGGAAAGTATGTAAGCGATACAGAACTTTATAAACTCCCACGCATGAGTTTGTCAGCACGGTGCGCAAACTCTGCGCAACCAGCATCTGAGGACGGTCGGGCTGGTCGGCTACAGGCTTCTCCGCTGGCAGGGAGATCTGTCAGGGATCAAAAGGAAAGTATGTAAGCAATACATAACTTTAGAAACTCCCACGCGCGAGTTCGTCAGCACGGTACATTGTACGTGAACTCTGCGCCACCAGCATCTGAGGACGGTCAGGCTGGTCCGGGACAGGCTTCTCCGCTGGCAGGGAGATCTGTCAGGGATCAAAAGGAAAGTATGTAAGCGATACATAACTTTATAAACTCCCACGCGCGAGTTTGTCAGCACGGTACGCGAACTCTGCGCCACCAGCATCTGAGGACGGTCAGGCTGGTCAGCAACAGGCTTCTCCGCTGGCAGGGAGATCTGTCAGGGATCAAAAGGAATGTATGTAAGTGATACATAACTTTATAAACTCCCACGCGCGAGTTTGTCAGCATGGTGCGTGAACTCTGCGCCATCGGCATTGTTAGGGATCAGAAACAGATTATGGGTGACTTATTGCAGTATGCTTTGGGGTTAATATATCATCAGGACAGCACGTGAACTCTGTGCCACCAGCATCTGAGGACGGTCAGGCTGGTCCGGTACAGGCTTCTCCGCTGGCAGCGATATCTGTCAGGGATCAGAAACAGATTATGGGTGACTTATGAGAACATTGCAGCAAGGTTTGGGGCTAATATAACGTCAGCACGGTGCGCAAACTCTGCGCCACCAGCATCTGACGACGGTCAGGCTGGTCTGCAACAGGCTTCTCCGCTGGCAGGGAGATCTGTCAGGGATCAGAAACAGATTATGGGTGACTTATCAGAACTTTGCAGCATGGTTTTGGGCTAATATATCGTCAGGACAGCGCATGAACTCTGCACAACCAACATCTGTGGACGGTCCGGGACAGGCTTCTCTGCAGATCCGGATCAAACACAGAATTAATGAATGAGTGAATGAACTTTATCGCTCATTCGAAGAGATTTGGTCTCTCTTTGGAATGAAGACTTTGCACAAAGAAGGTGCCCAAATGGGTACCTGACTTTCTTTGAAGAGGTGAAAGGCAGTGTAAGGAGAGGGATGGGCTCCACCTTCCAATACCATGGCTATGGGACTACCTTTACCTTAACCTTTTAACAGTTGGATAGTTATCATTATACTACAAGTCAAAAAAAGAAGAACTACTCATTAACACTGTCCATGTGCCCCCTACCTTGGGCATGAGTATTTCCAGTCTGATGTCTGTACATCAAGTCTTTATCATGTTCCACTTGCATGTATTATTTTAATATAACCATAATTTTAGATACTACAAAAGAAGCACTACTCATGTATTAACACAGTGAAAGTGCCCCCTACCTTGGGCATGACTGACATGGGTATCTCAAGCCGGATGTCCATATGTAGCTTTGACATCAAATTATAATTGCTTTAGCCTTTATGGATACATCTACTACATTGTACTAAAAGAAGCACTACAATGCACCCCCCTACCTTGGGCATGAGAATCTCCAGTCTGATGTCCACATGTAGAACTACTCATTAACAATGTCCATGTACCCCCTACCTTGGGCATGAGAATCTCCAGTCTGATGTCCACATGTAGAACTACTCATTAACACTGTCCATGTACCCCCTACCTTGGGCATGAGAATCTCCAGTCTGATGTCCACATGTAGAACTACTCATTAACAATGTCCAAGTGCCCCCTACCTTGGGCATGAGAATCTCCAGTCTGATGTCCACATGTAGAACTACTCATTAACAATGTCCAAGTGCCCCTACCTTGGGCATGAGAATCTCCAGTCTGATGTCCACATGTAGAACTACTCATTAACACTGTCCATGTACCCCCTACCTTGGGCATGAGAATCTCCAGTCTGATGTCCACATGTAGAACTACTCATTAACAATGTCCAAGTGCCCCCTACCTTGGGCATGAGAATCTCCAGTCTGATGTCCACATGAAGAACTACTCATTAACAATGTCCAAGTGCCCCCTACCTTGGGCATGAGAATCTCCAGTCTGATGTCCACATGTAGAACTACTCATTAACAATGTCCAAGTGCCCCTACCTTGGGCATGAGAATCTCCAGTCTGATGTCCACATGAAGAACTACTCATTAACAATGTCCAAGTGCCCCCTACCTTGGGCATGAGAATCTCCAGTCTGATGTCCACATGTAGAACTACTCATTAACAATGTCCAAGTGCCCCTACCTTGGGCATGAGAATCTCCAGTCTGATGTCCACATGTAGGGAGGCTGAGGCCGGCTCCTCCACAGACTCCTGTCGGTCCATCGGGGCTGCCGCCTGGAGCAGGGACAGACACATCGTCATGACAACAGTCACATCCTGAGCACCTCATGGGTATGACACTTTTTCATCCATCATCTTAAAAAGAGCTGCTATCTTAGAATGTCTAAGTCTGACGAAATATGAGAATTTTAAGTAACATGTGATATATAAATTAGCCATGTTGTTTGAGTGTTTCACTATTTGCCAGACAATGTAGATATTTTGCACATGATTGTTGTGCAATTTTGTGGCATTTGATTTGATTGAGATTGAAACTGCTGACAAACTACATGTACAGGACTGATATGGGCCAAATTCTATGCTTTGAAATCACATATTTCGGGACAATTTGTACCCACCATACTCTGTGCCAAGTTCAGGAGGAACTGGTTGGGTGTGGGTATCAAAACCTGCTTGTTTCTTTGTTTGTTTGTTTACACTTGTATGTTTGTACCCACCATGCTCTGAGCCACGTTGAGCAGAAACTGGTTTGCCCACAGGACAGTCATGTAGTCCAGGGTCAGCTGCACTGCGTTGATCTGACCGTAGATGTTCGGGGACGGAACTGAAACAACAACATGGGGATGAGAGACGGCAGACTTCACCCCCTTGCCCACACAGCTTTAAGACCCTAATTCAGAGATGGCAGACTTCACCCCCTTGCCCACACAGCTTGGAGACCCTTTATCAGAGATGGCAGACTTCAGCCCCTTGCCCACACAGCTTGGAGACCCTATATCAGAGATGGTAGACTTCACCCCCTTGCCCACACAGCTTGGAGACCCTATATCAGAGACGGCAGACTTCAGCCCCTTGCCCACACAGCTTGGAGACCCTTTATCAGAGTTGGCAGACTTGACCCCCTTGCCCACACAGCTTTGAGACCCTATATCAGAGATGGCAGACTTCACCCCCTTGCCCATACCGCTTTGCAACCCTCAGAGACGGCAGACTTCACCCCCTTGCCCACACAGCTTGGAGACCCTTTATCAGAGACGGCAGACTTGACCCCCTTGCCCATACCGCTTTGAGACCCTATATCAGAGACGGCAGACTTCACCCCCTTGCCCACACAGCTTGGAGACCCTTTATCAGAGATGGCAGACTTCACCCCCTTACCCATACAGCTTGGAGACCCTATATCAGAGACGGCAGACTTCACCCCCTTGCCCACACAGCTTGGAGACCCTATATCAGAGACCGCAGACTTCACCCCCTTGCCCATACAGCTTGGAGACCCTATATCAGAGACGGCAGACTTCACCCCCTTGCCCACACAGCTTGGAGACCCTATATCAGAGACGGCAGACTTCACCCCCTTGCCCACACAGCTTGGAGACCCTTTATCAGAGATGGCAGACTTCACCCCCTTACCCATACCACTTTGCAACCCTCAGAGACGGCAGACTTCAGCTCCTTGCCCACACAGATTTGCAGAATGCTGCAATGCGTGTATGTTGTGAATCACAGAAACAGCCAGACAGACAAACAAACAGACAGACAGACATCCAGACAGAAACACTTTTCTCACTTGGATGTCCAACTCCCTCTGGTAAGTTAGTGTTAGGGTAATTGAATCACAGAAACATGCAGACAGACAGACAGAAACACTTGTCTCACCTGGATGGTCGACTCCTTCAGGAAAGTAGTACTCGGTGTACTCCAGGTGAACAGCAGACATCTCCTGGGGCAGGTACAGAGCCTTCTTGTCTGACGAGAAAAACTTCTTGGGGGTGGAGTGTCTTGTATCTGAGGTGCTCACCTATAGGGTAACACAAAGGAGGGCAACACGAATGTTTCATGTCATCATAATAATCCTTCAACACACTGTGAGAGCTAGAGGTCAACAGAGCCAATGGAGGTTGTGTTAAAAAATTCTGAAGAGAGATGTCTACATCATCAGCATCATCAGTTCTCCTCTTTACGAGGTGCAGCAAGCAAAGATGTCTAAAGCCGCCCTGCATCAGCACCAGATATTGATAAAAATTAATTCTTCTCTTTGTCATGAGAAAAAGATTGGTACAACAACTAAACATTAAAAAAATAACAAGCATTTTAGACATGCCGATTTCTGAAATAAAAGAGTTTGAGTTTTCCTGAATGAATTGTTAAACAACCAGTGTATTAGCTTCTTTGTCCTTAAGCTCAAAGTTCTTAATGAACATATTAGACATCCCTTCCTTTCACTATTTTTTACAACGTTAGCCTTGAATTTGTCTTCTGAAACATGCTACCGACATGGTGTTTGCCCACAGACCACGTCTTGAGCATTACGACTCACTTGGTACAGCTCGAAGTCCTCCAGCCGAAATACGATCCCACTACTCATCAGCTTAGGGCGAGGCTTGTGACCCCTCGCCCCAGGCTGCTGACCCCTGACCTCCTCCTGACTTCCGTCCTTTGACTCCTGACCCTCGGCAGCGTCTGCGGTGGCTTTCTTCCACTCCTTGAGCTGGTGCTTGAACTCTGAGAGCAGGAGCTCCGCCCACTGATCCCGCGCGTCCATGCACTCACTGTGCCGGAACCAGTGCTTCTTGTTCATCCCTGGGCAAATGGAAAATATGGTCAAGTGTTACATTATCGCTGTAGGTAAAAGTAAAATGTACCAGTCAAATAATGTAGCATGATAGTTACAACAAGTGCATATCTGAGTTAGCAATTATATCATGCTTTTACTAAGGAGGAAGAAAACTATGTTACACTGTATAGAGACAAGTTTACTTTAAATTTTTTCTAACAGCTTTACAAGACAGACCATTCACTACTTCTAAACTAAAAATCAAACAACAGTTACTGTATATTATATTCTCTTATCATCTTTGGTCTGCATGCAAGTCCTTCATTGTGGTAGTTTCATATAGGATTAACTTGAATTTGGTGATAATCATTATATACATGTACATAGTACAAAAACTGCAATTTTCTTGTAAACTTGTTTATTGCATGGTATCTTGTTTTAAATGACATTCACATATACACCATTGTATATTTCCTAGAGCTATGTACCGGATACCGGGTACAATCAATTAGGTACAGGTTCTAAATACCTGACCCTGCTGTATCAGTACTGGACCTGACTCAGGGGATGGCCACTTTGACAGATAAAATTACTATGAAATTACCGTGGCAGTGCTCTAAAGCCACTCCAACGCAAAGAAAACACATTTTACAAGGCTGGAGTCAAATCTTTTTTTTCATGAAAATAATACCTAGCACAATCAAATATTTTTACCAGTTCAAACATGCTTTTGTCCTTATTGAAAATCTAGCATTTTCCGAACAAGTAGTTTAGGTACAGGTTCAGGTCCGGACCTGTACCTTAACCTGTGTACCTGTACCTGTACCTGTACCTAAAATTTGTTTAGGTACACAGCTCTATATATTCCAAAATGATACTGACCGACAAAATGATAGGGGTAGTAGTCCAGCATCAGTCGGTGGAAGGTGATCTGCATGGCACCTCCGTCTGTCCTTCTGTTGAACTTTTCTGTGAGGAACAGGACAGAGTCAGCACAAGAACAAGACGAGAACAACACACCGCCCCCCGTACTGTTAGTGAGGCTCCGAGTGCATGCAGCAGGGCACCCTAACGCAGTCCTCAGGAAAGCTAATGGAAAACACAACTTTTCTGCATTTTGTAACAGCTTCAATCTGTGACACAACACTCGAGTGGAAGGCCTCGTACTTGATTTGAAAGAGACAAAAAAAGCTTGCTTCGAACGAGTTTTCTGTTCAAAATTTGGAGTGTCTTTTTTCTACTTTCATCTTCAGATATACATGTGTATATATACACACAATATTACCCACGTCAAACTCCCCCTTAAAAGCAAGTTTGCATTCAATTATCACACATGTCAGAATTGGTTTGTACAGTAATGACAACACAACGCAAACTCTGTTTGTCTAGTTATGTAGGTCCAAAACTGGGTTTTCCATTTACTCTCCTGTCATGCACTTGTCAGGCACAACTCTCTAGCCCAAGCATTTTCCTGTGACACCTGTTTGTTCACCACCAGTCCTGCTTAAAAAACAACTGAACAAGCTCTACACAGTGCCATGACTTTGTATGATTGTGTTTGGGTTTCTTGTTATCATAACTGTCTTGTGGGGTTTTGAACTCAGAGGATAAAATGCCCATGCATGGTAATATACAATATTCATGCAAACTATCGTCTCATGCACATGATCAAAACAACAAGATCACGAACCAATCAGCTACAAACGGTCACGAAAATGTAACTGGCAAATAGGAGTGTTAGAAGCAAGAGCATCTGTTTAGGGAGAGAAATCTAATGGAAAGAAGTTGAGGCAATGTTTTATAAAGACAACGTTTTCTGGAGAAACAAGATGCAAGCAAAGCAAGATTATCAAAGCAAGACGTTAGACAGAAGAAATAGAAAGGTTTGAGAGAAGGTCTGAAAAGGGGAAAGTCTGAGGAGGATAGTATATCATCTAAACACTGACCATCAGTGCAGTTAGACAGAAGAAATAGAAAAGTTTAGAGAGAAGGTTTGAAAAGGGTAAAGTCTGAGGAGGATAGTATATCATCTAAACATTGACCATCAGTGCAGTTAAACAGAAGAAATAGAAAGTTTAGAGAGAAAGTCTGAAAGTGCAGGAGGAAAGTATATCATCTAAACACTGACCATCAGTGCAGTTAGACGGAAGAAATAGAAAGGTTTAGAGAGAAGGTCTGAAAAGGGGAAAGTCTCAGGAGGACAGTAGTTGCATAAAACACTGACCATCTGCTTAAAAAGTGCCGTTAGCATCTCCGGTTAAAAAACAGTCACATACAAAGTCACAACTGTGCACACAGAGGGGGAGGGGGGCAACACATCCCGACCCAACACCACGTTACCACGGCAACACGTCGGGTTGCCATGGCGACAGACTACACAGTGGTGTACCTTGCTCGGACGGACAGCAGACCTGCCACCAGTGCAGCACGTCCCTTTTTCCTGTCGTGGGGGTTTTACACTCAACACTGTTTACATGGTCTGATTGCAGCTGACAAATATTGTAAGTAAAAATAGTTACTCAAACCAACAATTGTTGTACTAGCGACAGATCCAAACTTCATAAGATTAAGCTTGATCTAATATTGTACAGTTACCCAATTAGTCGAACGACATGCAAATGACCATAAAAAAAGTGACCCAAACTTAGGAACACAAAGTTGAAGAAAACATGAATGCTGGGTATTCAATCCACATCATGCTAAAAAGGAAAACAGCAAAGAATATTAAGTTAAAGGCACCCAAAGCACTTTATGAGGCTTGAAAACTGGAAATATTCTAGTTGCTGTAATTTTTATGAAATTGACATTTAATGTCACTGTTTGCCACATTTGTGTGCGGATTTCCTATAAAAAGTGCTCAAAAGCAGTACAAAAATAATCTACAATGGTGATCTTTTAGTTTCACGCGCCTACTGTAAATAGACCAATACCATAGCCCCGCCCACCTCCGTCAAAACGTAGAAATGCAAAATCAAAACATAAAAATGCAACTATTTGACGGACATGCAGTCAATCTCTCATTGGTCGAACCGCTAATTGAGATGGACAGTCAGGATCAGTCTATTAGGGCTTGGATTTTCTAACAATTCTCACCACACAATGACATTGTATCTTTGCTCTTTTAATGTCGATATGTAATGGTATAGTTTTATTGAAACTTTAATACTATGTGTAGCAATGACTAGAAATTTGAGTTTTTTATTCAAGTTTCAAGCCTCATAAAATGCTCTGGATGCCTTTAAGAAGCTAAGGACTTTCTCAAACATACTATGGGATTGACATCCTCCAACCTCATGGTAGAGTTCATCTTAAAGTTACTCGGACATCTCAATAAGTTGTTTTTTTTAGTTCAAATCTAGCAAGAAGGTAAAAATGAAGGCCTGAAAGGGAAAACTTTTTTCTATGTTATATTGATCTATGGCTTCTACTTATTAAGCATAATCTTCATAAATCCAAGAGCCAAGATTGGTGTGGCCATACAGCAGGGCTGTCTCCTACTTTAATCCCTCTTCTGTCCCACTTATTGTTTGACAGCCCATGTTGCTAAATCTTGTCATAAAGTTGAGATTTTTTGGACGGACAGGGTGAAAGTTTTGTCAGTCCAAACGGCAAATTGCCAACCCAGGACAAATTTCCGTCCTGCATGCATGGAGACAGTGCTGCCATGCAGTAAATGTTATTCACAAACACAGTTGGCCTTTTGTGAAAAGGTCCCCAACTTCGTTCATGGCCTGAAGATGTGGTACAATGTCTCCACAATGTCATACTTAACCCTTGTCCTGCTGGAGTTCTATACCAAAACACGCCCCCACTGTTGGGGTTCCCAGACACCTTTCAAACAAGGGGTACTAGTTTGATGTTGCTCATTTTTAGATACTTTGCTTTACGAGAACCCCATAAAGGTATATATCACTGGAAAGCTAACAATGTGTACTTTCAAGAAATGTTGCACTCATTTACAATTCTGTATGTGATAAGGGTAAATAGCAGCAATAAAACAATATGCCGGGTGTCGCACTACTAGGGTTAATGAATAAACAAACAAACAAACAAACAAACCTTGCTCCATGGGGTTGGTGTCGTCGCACAGGTGCAGGTCCAGGCGGCGCGTGAAGATGTGGTACGACGTCTCGACCATGTCGTACTTGCTGAAGAACTTGCTGACGGCCTCCAGCTGAGGGTTGCGCGGTGCAGTACCCGCGGCGGCCGCATGGGAGCGCTGGGTGGCGTGGTGCTGCGGAGAGGGTGGTGAAGGCTGGAAGGGGGGATAAAACTGCCGTGTGATACCAATTTAAGTAAAAAGTCAATCTTTTAGTTGCTTTAACCTGTTTTTCTTGCTGGCCTTACCCATTAGGTTACTAATACAAGACATAGTTATTCTTGAACAGGCCAATCCTATAGCCCTGTCCACCTTAGTCAAAGCATAGGAATGCAAAACTAATATGTAGAAATTTAATGTAAAAAGTGAAAGACACAGGACTAAGTTCAAAGGTAGCGGAGTCTAGTGCTCTGGACCATACAACATAAAGGACCCTATAACAGAGGGAAGCAATTAGGACCAGATCCTAGCCTAGGCACTTTGGCAGGTTATAGGCAAAAACATTTGTCCAAAGAGCAGACAGCCATCATCCTATTGGCCAAACTGCTGATCTTTACAAATAGCTGGGAATGATTATATTTCTTAAGACCAATGCTATGGTCACGGCAACTAACTTGAAACTTTTAAGGACAGAAATTCAACAGCATTGTTACCTTGTTGTCCTAAGAAAACTAGGCTGCAGATCTACTAGAGTCAGACCCCTACCTGGGAGGATGCGTCTCTTTTGTTCTGCTCCGTTGACTTCCTGATGAGCTTGCTGAGAGACTGCATGTAGGAGGCCATGGCCTTCAGCTGGCTGTCGGTCAGGACCCACAGCAGGTCGTCCAGGATCAGGTGCAGCTTGGAGGACACCACACTGCAGTCCTGTAGGGGGAGGGGGCAGAACAGCGGTGAGAGACCATCATGATACAAACTGTGATGAGAGACCATGCTCTCCGTTTAAGCTTATGACCTATAGCGGACAAATGAAAACCAACCCAGGTAACCCCCCCCCCCCACCCAAAAAAAAACTCAAAAACCTATCCATGACAATCCTGGCTGCCCAAAAACCCAGAGCACACCTGTACCCACCCAGGACGATCTATGTTACCTGCAAACCCACAGAGCAAACCTATCCAATACATGACAACCAGGGTCACCGACAAGCCCAAACAGAGCAAACTCACCCTTGACAACCCACCCATGACAACCCACCCATGACAACCCAACCAAACCACAAAGCACACCCACCCATGACAACCCAGGCTGTCTACAACCCCACATGACAGACCCACCCACGACGACCCCGCCATGACTCACATGCAGCTGTTTCTTGATGACGATCCTGATCCTGGACTGGTTGGTGATGAGGCGGACCGGAGTCGACACGTAGTTTGTCTTCTCCGTCTTCACAGCGTCAGCCTCGATCCTCAGGGTCTGCCAGTCAATCTCCTGTTTGTTAGTTACAGAGGAATACAGTGAGGAAAATCATATGCCAAAGTTCAGAAAATATCTTTACGGACGCTTCTATTCCAAAGAGTTGAATAAGCGTGCTGGGGAGCAGATCCTTTGACAATCTTAAAATTCAGATTGGCCAAAGATGCTAAAACAGTAAAAGGCATCTGTGCCTCATTTTGAATAAAATCCTATAAAACTCCACACCATGGACAGGGGAGACCCACACCATCCCCTGCTTGGTCGCTCTACTTCCTTGCGATGCCCACATGCTATTTTTTTTTAAAAAGCCCTGCTAGTGTACTGTAATGATATCTAATAGGGGTGGGTACCAGTACAAACAATTCAGGTCCGGTCCAGGTCCAGGTCCAGAGGGTCAGGTCCAGGTCCGGACCTGTACCTGTACCTGTACCTGATTATAGTAGTGTCGCAGTACATCATATTTTGGAGAGCGAGACACACACAAAAGTCTCCAAACGTCATGTCTGGAACGATATAATTTCTTAGGTTTGCACTTTGTTTCAAAATTATAATTATACTCTTCTCGCCGTCTGTTTACTAATCCTTTAAGTGTTTCTAGGTATGATTCACAGCTAACGTCTTCGAAAACGAAGTTAAATCTGCTGTTTTGTATTTTCTTAGACCAGTTATGTGGCCGCCTGGTACTATGAATTTTCTAATCGGTCCAAAGGCCGGTCCACTGGCCGGTACACGGTACCGGTACCCACCCCTAATATCTAAGGATATCACACAATTTTCCATAATGTTAAGAAAACACTAAATTGAGAAGACCTTGAACGTCAGCACCATCCCCCTCTCCGTGTCCTTGATCCGGGTCATACGAAGGTCGGCCACCTGCCACTGAGGAGTGGTACTGCGGGCTCGTATTCTCGACAGCTGCAAACAACAAACAAACAAACAAACAATGGTAAACAACAATAAACAGTTAACAATCTGGATGTACAACAACGTGTTTGGGGCAAATCTATTGATCATTTCCCATAAAAATATCACATTTTTGATGTCCGTCAAAAGAATAGTCCATTTGTCAGAAAATGCATTACAACAAGTCCCCCTATACCCTTAAACATGGTAAATTAAGCAGCAGGTACAATTTCTAACCCTCTGCTAAAACCTAAAAAATGTGCTTTTATACATAACATCCTGTTCAAACCTAAAATCTATGGTGAAAATTGAAAATCACCCTTTTTTTGCTCAGGGTTATTATCTTAAAGCTTGTGGTAATTACATGTACATCAAAGTTGCTCAAAATGCTGCTGCTTGCTAACGAAGGACGTGGCTTAGAAGCAGTCTTCACTCTCATTAAAGGGTCGTGTTGGCATAATGGCAGGGTGTTGGCCTGGATCCCAGAGGTCCTGGGTTCAAATCCCGACATGTCACAATGTTGTGCCCTTGGGAAAGGCACTTAACACAACTTTCCTCACTCCACACAGGTGTAAAAATGGGTACCTGACTTTGGTTGGGAAGGTAAAAGGCGATGGAAGGAGATGCACTCCACCTTCAAATACCACATCCTGTACGTCTATAGACACAGTGGATAACAACCCATTGCCCCTACGGCCTCAAAAAGGCTATGGGACTACCTTTTTACTTTAACTAGATTTGTTACTTCTTCCCCAGTTGTTCTGCTAACTGCCGCATTGAACAGTTGGTAATCACACACCAATTACCTTCTTATTGGGCCTGGGTCGTTAGTTCTCTTGTTAGCACATCAAATCTTTCCAGAGAAACCCTCTATCAGGCCACACCAATTTAATTTCTTGCTTAACGGAATTTAAAAAAAAAACTAGATTGGAAAAACAAGATGAAAACAGAATCTCAGAGGACTGTCCATGAACAGCTGTACCTTGCTGCCATAAGCCTGTTGTGTGAAGCAATGGACATGGCTTTGATGGGTTTTCGATTGCCACTGCACACATGACTACTGGGGCGGGGATTTTATAGCTTTGCAAGTGGAGCATGACAGGACAATGATGGTGGCAAAGTCATAAATAAATCAACTTTGAGACCCCAAAATTAAACGGGTTTAACCCTTGCAGCAGAAGAGAGTAGACTGATATAAAGACAAGACAAGGCTTAGTAATGTTTCCCAAAACACTCTTCTCCTATTGTCTCTTTCCCATCAACCTTGTCTTGAATTTGTCTAATTTTTCCCATTGGACTAACTTTCACTTTATTTTTATATCAATTCATAATCTGTGGTTAAAAACCTGCAGCTGATCGGCAGATCTTGTTCAGTCTTATTGACGGAAGGTAGTGGATGCTACTCGAAATGTCTGACCATTTCCAAAATCACATCCAGTTGCTTGAGTAACTGCTATTTGATGATGATTTCATTCGATTTTATTCTATTTGGTGCATCTTATTACCTGGATGTCTGTATCTGTATCTACATGTATATAGCCGGTATAACCGCCATTAGGCGTAACACACCAGCTTCGCAGGCACGCGGCTCAGCAGCAGCAGCTGGTTATATTACACGGAACGGTCTGTTACACCTAGTCTTTGCATGAATGTCTAACCTTCATCGACGTATTCTTCCCCTAGCGCTGTATACGTAGTCTTACCTGGAAGGATGCTGTGAAGGCGTGAGAGATGAATCGGATGGTGACGGAGTTGATCGTCAGAGACATCCCATCCACCACCTTCTCTGCAAAACCGTACTTCGTGTCACCTCTGGAACAAACAAACAAACAAACAAACAAATAAACAAGAGCTCCTTTTTTATACGCCAAACCTGAAACACAAGAGCTTATGCTACTAAAAAGGTCAGTGTCTTGCTGCAGCTAATATTTTTTGCCAATTACACATTTGCACCTGGTGGTCTTACTTTCTTCTCAAACACATTTGCAACTACAATATATATGATGACAAAGGAAAAAAAAAGACAAATCATGTCTCAAATTTCTGCTGTCTAGTCTCTGACAGAATGGATACCTTTGCTTTGAAAATCATGAACACAAATTAAAGTATTCCATGAGAGAACACAACTAACTAAGGATACCTCTTCTCGGAAAGGTGCTTGACTGGGTCTTTAGACAGTGATACCGAAGTTGGACTGTGGTACATCAGAACACAGATACACAGAGAAACAAGAAACACATGAAACAAATGAGATAGACAGGGAGAAAGTTACAAAGATTAAAAAAGGTAAACTGAAGAACTGAAGAATCTCAAGTAAAGATAATGACAACTTTTCACTTTTAACTAAACCTGCTTCAGGAAGGGTGAGGGGTTGTTGGGTGGGTTAGCTGTACTAAGTACCCCAGACTCATGAAGGGTGAGGGGTTGTTGGGTGGGTTAGCTGTACTTACCCCTGGCTCATGAAGGGTGAGGGGTTGTTGGGTGGGTTAGCTGTACTTACCCCTGGCTCATGAAGGGTGGGGGGTTGTTGGGTGGGTTAGCTGTACTTACCCCTGGCTCATGAAGGGTGGGGGGTTGTTGGGTGGGTTATCTGTACTTACCCCTGGCTCATGAAGGGTGAGGGGTTGTTGGGTGGGTTAGCTGTACTTACCCCTGGCTCATGAAGGGTGAGGGGTTGTTGGGTGGGTTAGCTGTACTTACCCCTGGCTCATGAAGGGTGAGGGGTTGTTGGGTGGGTTAGCTGTACTTACCCCTGGCTCATGAGGGGTCGTTGGGTGGGTTAGCTGTACTTACCCCTGGCTCATGAAGGGTGAGGGGTTGTTAGGTGCCCTGGGTTCGTCACATGTTTCCATCTCAATGTCGATCTGGTCCATGTACAGACATATCGGGTGGGTCTTCAACTTCGTCCACTGGATCTATGGTTAAAGGGTAACAAAGTGTAAGTCTAGAACAATCTAATAACACGAAGACAAACGAAAGCAACAAAAACAATTTTGGAAATCACCATTTAGTTCAAATTGGTTCATCTCATATAAAATTGCCCAGAATGTCACTAGCAGGAGTACAAGTACCTACATATACCATTTACACTTTCACAAGTTCATAGGAAATATTTAATCTACTAGGTTTTGTCTCCAGGAATTGCTGTTTAAAGATGTAGATAATGTGTTTTTCTCTGGCTCCAAGTGAAGGCAGGGTATCCATGCTTTCAGCACCAGGGACAGGTATGCATGTGCTGCCATACAGAGAAACGCACATGTGGGACATTAACCTTCTCTATGCTGCCTAACATGAAAACCAGTACAAATTTGGTGCTCACTTAGCAGGCTGAAGGTTGAGATGTTTGTTGAGCCTGCAACGATCAGTTTTAAATCCAAAAGGCAAAATAAAAATCTGCTAATGAATACCTAACGAGACGCTTTCATCAGACCGATTGCAAACTTTTACGCTGGTAAAAGAAAACAGAAATAAGTAAAATAAATAGATAAACTGAGGAAAAAGGTAAAAAAAAAACAATTTGCAGAAAGTCCTGACGTAAGATCTGAGTTATGGTCCTTTCAACTTTCTTAAGTCCTACCGATCTATCTCCTTGCTTCTTGGACTTTTTAAGGAAAACTGCTTTTAAAAAAAGACCATGGGAGTCTTTCGCTCCCTGACACTGTGTGAAGGACTTCCCCTCAGAGTCTGTTTACATTTTAACCCTCCAGTGCAGCAAAATTTTCTAAAATCTGATAACCAACCAATGCAGTTATACAGTGTACTCTTATAAGGGCCTAGGGGATTTCTTATGGCAGTGCTCAAACCCCTGTATTACAAAAAGATTACAAGAAGATTATAGACCTTGATGATGATGATGATGTATTTTTTTATTGCATACACAACACAATCTGACCATGGCAGTCAACAGACTGAATTGGAGTCAGACTTTACAAAATATGTGGCGTCGTGTGGCGCAACTGTAGAACACGCGGCTGTCAAACAAAGGGTCCCAGGATCTAATCCCAGGTGCGCCCAGAGACATGTCCGAACTTGCGCCCCGACGTTGTGCCCTTGGGAAAGGCACTTAACACGGCTATCCTCACTTCACTCAGGTTTAAATGAGTACCTAGCTCTTCTAGGGTTAGGGACGTCCCTCGGATAGGACGTTAAATGGAGGTCCCGTGTTTGGGGAGAGCCACACCCCGCGCACGTAAAAGAACCCACCACACCTTTCGAAAAAGAGTAGGGGCATGCCCCGGTGTGCGATGGTCCAAATCCTTCTATCTGGAGTTGGTGATTCACTACAAATCACCCGGATGGAGGCCTGGCGAACCTCCGTCTCGTATTAGCCACACGGTGATTTACATCATTCACCCGGGCGGGAGATCTGGCGCATCACCGTCTTGTACGACTGCCAACGAAAGGGTATGTCACCCCATAAAGGGGCGGTATAATCCTACGCAAGGGGCCAGTTCTGGCCTGTGCACGTACTACTACTACTACTACTTTACAAAAAATTAAAATCATTCTAATTTGTAAAATCTGAAAACATATCTAAAATCAAAGAAAGTCAAAAGAGTGGCGTGGTGCTAAGAGCTAGAAATCAGCGTTGTTACATTTGCACCATCAATACTTATGTAAGAAAGATCTGAGCACTCATAAAGGGAGTACAGTTCTACTCCGGTGACCCGAATATGAGCCGACATCACACAATCTTCAGGCCAGAAAAATCCAAACTACAGAATGTTTAATGTTTACTGAGACACAAGACTAAAATCACTACCTTCAGTCCATGGTGATCACCAAGTTAGGCATTTGTTCCACGTCCAACCTTCACTCATTTAATGAAACACGGCGGACTGGGCGCCTGGGTGGAATCCATTTTACACAGTCTCGGCTCAGAAATAGAATTTCTAACCTGTTGCACTCAAACTGTTCAATCACAAGGACCTCATATGGAGTCCATGTTCAAACATTCAAGGATATTGCCAGTAAAGCCAACACTGCTCAAAGCAAATGAGACAAAATGTTGATTTATTTTCACACGTTTAGATTAACTTGTACATTAAGGACGCCTATAAGTAGACACACCGAAGCTAAAACTACAACTACACTGAGTGCTGTTGGTGAATCATGCACTTTGCTGATTACCACAATAACATGGGATGACAGTCATGATTTGGTGGGAAACGGAATGGGCCAGAAAGGACACTCATCACCAGATGATTCATAAGAGCATAAAAATTTGGAAGCAGGGTCTGACTCAATAGATTAAAGAAAGGCAACAACAAGAATGTAGACATAAAATTACAGACAGTAGCTTCAAATTATTTGATATTTCTTTCTTGCAAACTTTCGACGTGAGCCTGTATGTAAATTTGGTAGGTTACACAACACTACACGCGGGACCGCGAACGCGCGTGAGCCTCTTCGCACTAACGAGGTCCGTGCAGCAATCAACGTTTCGCTCCGTCGAGTCGCGAGGGTCGTTCTTTGACCTTGTGCACATGAGTGGGACTCAAACGTCACGCGGAGCGCCTGTGAAAACCACAGCGTGACTAAGCAGGGTTCGAAATAGTGGGTGCATGTGCACCTTTGTGCACCCAAAATTGGAGCTGTGCACCTGATCTTTAACTACGGGTGCACTGGTGCACCTAGATATTTTTGTAGGCTATATGGTTAAGGTACTATTGTACATTAGTATACAGAATATATTTTGAAATTTAGGTATCAGAAAAAGCAATGTAACCTTTTTTTGTACTTTATTTGATGTATAACTTGTTTGAAATTTTGAAGTTAGCTATAGAATTACAGATTAAATTTGAACTTCTTAAAGAGAGGCAGTAGCGTGAAACTTTGTAATTATGTATTGCTAACATTCAACTTTATTTCATGTGGTGCACCCAAAATTTTTTCTGTGCACCTAATTGTTTTGGTTGGGTGCACCAGTGCACCTATTTCCAAAAATGAATTTCAAGCCCTGCTAAGTCAGCACTCTGAATCACATGTGTACAGTTCAACGCAACAATCGGACTTACTCACAAGTCACATGTTCTAGCTGCACGCAAAACGTGACGTCGCGGAAGCAGTCGATTACTCCTTGTCTTTCCTTGACAAACTGACTGGAGTTGATCAGTCAAAAATTTGGGGTAGTCCAATTTGTTGCGTTGGAGATTGCAGTTCAACTTTGATTCAGGGTGACTTCTGCCAACACAGATGTCGAGATGAGCTCTCAAGTGAAGACTAATGCTGCGTGTGTAGGCCGTGTTCAGGAGCTGAAGTGCAGAAACTGTAACGTGCCGGGGCATAAGGCCACACCATTTCAATTTCTTGGTTAACAGAATCTTTTTTAAAATGCTACCGGTAGATTGGAAAATCAACATGAAAACAGAATCTCAGAGGAAAGTTTGTACTTTGGTGCACACAATTTCAGGGAGTGAACAGGGTCAGGTGCAAGTTTTCACCCCAGCCTTCTGTTTTCATGATTTTTTTGTGCTAAAAAAAAAATTTGTTAACCAAGAAATTAAATTGGTGTCACGGTAGCGTAACTGGGAGCAACCACGAGTCACAAGGTTTAACCCAGACCTGTCAGCCCATGTTCTGCACACTCCACATACATGGAAGGCGTTGCAGACTTTCAGATAGGACATCAAGCCAGACGTCTCGTGTTTGAGAGCCACACCTCAAGCACATTAAAGATCCCATCACACTTATCGATAAGTCCAGTCAGTCCAGTCTTACGCCTGTGATGTGGAAAACTGGCGTGATATACCTTGAAGCAAAAGAAACAAAAAAGGCCCACCACTGTCATAGTTTTTTTTTTTTTGGTTGCAGTGAGAAATCTTCTAGGCCACTTAAACTGGATTTTGTTGGTTTTCAGATCTTAGAAAATAGTGCAGCACTAATTGTCTGAGGGGAAATTTCTTTGTTTACATGTAGCTTTAGGGAGCAAATGACTCTGTTTTCCTGTTCTCTGGTTACATTTTTTTTTAAATTTCACTTTAGGCCACACCAATTTAGTTTCTTGGTTAACGGATTTTAATTTTCCCCAAAAAAAATTTCGGAAAAAAAAAATCATGAAAAAAATCATGAAAACAGAAGGCTGGGCCAGCCATTTTTCATGATTTTTTTCTAGGTTTTTTTTTTTTGGAAAATGAAAATCCATTAACCAAGAAATCAAATTGGTGTGGCTTTAACTTGACTTACATAAGCTAAAGTTGTTGCTCATGACCAATCTCACATGGGGGCGAGGAGAGCAGAGCTGAAGAACACCTTGTGACGGAGCGTGACTAGAACAGCACGGTGAGGGACTTGTCTGAGTTGTGAGTCTGACAGGCATTCCCTGCCACGTGTGGTAACACACGCATCATGTACTTCACTGTGACAGGTACGTACTTAGTAAGTACATACAGCAGAGGGGCACTGACAGGCTTGCACCATGTGAACTATCACATTTCACACTCTGGTAGTTCCAGAGACTTCAGAGGCTTTAGGCTTTGCCCTGATAGGATGCAACAGATATAGTTCCAGAAAAGGAAGACACTGCAAAAACTTACTGAGCCTACTGAGGGCAGACCTGAAGGAAAGAGGTCAAGGACCGTTGCGGTCAGAAAGAAACTTACGGGAGCTAAGGAAGCTCGCAGCGAATCGGACAAAGTGGAAGGGACTGAAGGAAGACTGAATGTGGCTGCAGGATGTTTCAACTACTGCAGCAGCAGAAAACAGTGGACTACTACTAGTTCCTAACTCTCACAGAAAGTGTGCTGGTGTGTTGTAAGTTGATAGTTGAAACAATTCTGTAGTAGATTAGTAATAGTAATACACAATCATAAAAACACGTATTCATAAAACAACAAGCCACTGTGAACATTTTGAGACAACAAATCAACAACAAAATAATACAAGGCCTAGGGCCAGTACTAGTAGGGGCATGACTAATTTGTTGTTGATTTGTTAACAGCATTACTGTACATGTATCTGACTTAAAACTTCTTTCAAACGCTGCAATCCCTGTTCAGGGGGTATGATACTAACCTGCCGAGTAAATCTTTGATTTGCAGAAAAAATATCAACAAGTGATGACTTAACAGGTTAGGAAAACAAATGGATAATGTATCGTCATATTGACAGAAAAAAACAGAAAGTACATTCTGCATTTTGAACCCTATGAGCAAACCTGATCATGAGATGAGAGTACAGTACACACAGTCAGGTACATGCAGACCGGGATTTGAACCATTAACCTCCTGATCCGGACAGCAGACTATAGCTGACAACACCCGACCCTGCGGGCAGATCACAAACCTGAGCCCCGAGCACAGACAGGTACACAGGCGGGATTGGAACCATTAACCACCCGATCCGGACAGCATGTTATAGCTGACAACACCCGACCCTGTGGATAGAGCACAAACCTGAGCCCCGAGCACAGACAGGTACGCAGGCTGGGACTCAAACCATTAACCACCTGATCCGGACAGCAGGTCAAAGCTGACAACACCCGACCCTGTGGATAGAGCACAAACCTGAGCCCCGAGCACAGACAGGTACGCAGGCTGGGACTCAAACCATTAACCACCTGATCCGGACAGCAGGTCAAAGCTGACAACACCCGACCCTGTGGGCAGATCACAAACCTGAGCCCCGAGCACAGACAGGTACACAGGCGGGATTGGAACCATTAACCTCCTGATCCGGACAGCATGTCATAGCTGACAACACCCGACCCTGTGGATAGAGCACAAACCTGAGCCCCGAGCACAGACAGGTACGCAGGCTGGGACTCAAACCATTAACCACCTGATCCGGACAGCATGTCATAGCTGACAACACCCGACCATGTGGGCAGATCACAAACCTGAGCCTGAGCACAGACAGGTACACAGGCGGGATTGGAACCATTAACCACCAGATCCGGACAGCATGTTATAGCTGACAACACCCGACCCTGTGGGCAGATCACAAACCTGAGCCCTGAGCACAGACAGGTACACAGGCTGGGACTCGAACCATTAACCACCGGATCCGGACAGCATGTCATAGCTGACAACACCCGACCATGTGGGCAGATCACAAACCTGAGCCTGAGCACAGACAGGTACACAGGCGGGATTGGAACCATTAACCACCAGATCCGGACAGCAGGTCAAAGCTGACAACACCCGACCCAGTGGATAGAGCACAAACCTGAGCCCCGAGCACAGACAGGTACACAGGCTGGGACTCGAACCATTAACCACCGGATCCGGACAGCAGGTTATAGCTGACAACACCCGACCCTGTGGGCAGATCACAAACCTGAGCCCCGAGCACAGACAGGTACACAGGCGGGATTTGAACCATTAACCACCTGATCCGGACAGCAGGTTATAGCTGACAACACCCGACCCTGTGAGCAGATCACAAACCTGAGCCCCGAGCACAGACAGGTACACAGGCGGGATTTGAACCATTAACCACCTGATCCGGACAGCACGTTATAGCTGACAACACCCGACCCTGTGGGCAGATCACAAACCTGAGCCCCGAGCACAGACAGGTACACAGGCGGGATTGGAACCATTAACCACCTGATCCGGACAGCATTCTAAAATTTTAATTTTAGCACATAAAAATCATGAAAACAGAAGGCTGGGTAGAAAACTTGCACCTGACCCTGTCCACTCCCTGAAATTGTGTGCACATAAGTGCAAACTTTCCTCTGAGATTCTGTTTTCCTGTTGATTTTCCAATCTAGCAATTCCGTTAACCAAGAAATTCCAATGGTGTGGCCTTAAGTTCCCACAAAAATAACTGAATGTGCAGTATCCTACAGACTATAGCTACTCCCTGTGAGAACGTGAGTGACTCGTTATAAATGCCACACTTGACGAGACTCGTGCACCGAACTGCGTTTCACTCTATTAGATTTTCAGGGTCGTGGGCCGACCTCCCATGCATGAGTGGGGTTCCTAGAATCACGAGAACTGAAATCAACAGGCGAAGAACAACTGTGCATAGTGCTGCATACCTAAACTCAGGTTCAGGTCCGGAGTAAAGTTCAGGCCAGGGGTTCAGGTTCCGTTATAGGTCCATATACATATAAGTCTGGACATGAACTCATGGCACACAATGTATGCGTGCTAAAAATAATTTTACATGCATGAATCTACATGCAATCATATACAGTCAGTATTGTTCAGTAATAAACACAAAAACAGTAATGTTTTCGTAATTTTTCCAGCACAAATTTCATGATTTAAGGAAGGTTTAAGATGGTCTAGAACATAAAGGAGAATATAAGTGAGAAATTTGCTACTTGGGTAACCCTGGCTGTTCATGTATCAACATGTAACAACCAATCAAATAAATCGTCAAAAAATTATTCTATACAACAGTCTAATTTTACCTGCACTAATCTGCATGTGGTATTTCAAACCCTAACTGGATCCGGAGGTAAATCTAAATAACAGAATAAGCAGATCACCTTGCTTGATGTATGATGACCACCTTGTTTGTTAAGATAAGGCTACACCAAGTAATTTTTAATGGATGACGTCCATGCGCGCATTGATTTTGGTCTGTTCCCAGAAAAAACAACAAGAAATTCCGCTGCCTGTAACTATGACCAAGGAGTTCCTTTTTAATATATTATGTTTCTGCAGGCCTGCAAAATCAATGGGATATGGAAAGAAACAGGACAGGATAACAACTGCTGTTCAACTTCAACTGATCTATTCAAATTGTTGCTGTTTTCCTGATGAATAAAAGAATTGTTAGTTGTTACACTGTGTTCTCTCATTCAATTTGTGTCCTAACATGCGTCGTCGACTATTATATTTCAAATCTAGGCATCTTGTTTTTTTCGGCCCTTCTTGTGTTGTTTTTTTTGCGCTCTCGCATTAGATTTAGGGTCTCCAAAGGACGTCATCCATAAAAATTACTTGGTGCAGCCTAAGATAAATTACAGAAATACATGTAGGAGTCTCACCTTGATGGCGACCTTGTTACACGTGGCTTTCTTGATGGTGACCCACGTGGGCAGGTCCAGCACATCCTGTAACACGATCTCATCCAACTCCAGGTTTGCCAGCTCGCCCTCCCCCTTCAAGGTACTCAGGGAGATCTTATCTACAGACAGGCCTTTAGTAAACCTGAAACACAACATGGACATGCTGTTTGTCTGTTTGTCTGTTTGTTTGTTTGTTTGTGTTTATATCCTGTAACACGATCTCATCCAACTCCAGGTTTGCCAGCTCGCCCTCCCCCTTCAAGGTACTCAGGGAGATCTTATCTACAGACAGGCCTTTAGTAAACCTGAAACACAACATGGACATGCTGTTTGTCTGTTTGTCTGTTTGTTTGTTTGTTTGTGTTTATATCCTGTAACACGATCTCATCCAACTCCAGGTTTGCCAGCTCGCCCTCCCCCTTCAAGGTACTCAGGGAGATCTTATCTACAGACAGGCCTTTAGTAAACCTGAAACACAACATGGACATGCTGTTTGTCTGTTTGTCTGTTTGTTTGTTTGTTTGTTTGTTTGTTTGTGTTTATATCCTGTAACACGATCTCATCCAACTCCAGGTTTGCCAGCTCGCCCTCCCCCTTCAAGGTACTCAGGGAGATCTTATCTACAGACAGGCCTTTAGTAAACCTGAAACACAACATGGACATGCTGTTTGTTTGTTTGTTTGTTTGTGTTTACGCCCTCTAACACGATCTCATCCAACTCCAGGTTTGCCAGCTCGCCCTCCCCCTTCAAGGTACTCAGGGAGATCTTATCTACAGACAGGCCTTTAGTAAACCTGAAACACAACATGGACATGCTGTTGTTTGTTTGTTTGTTTGTTTGTTGGTGTTAACGTCCTGTAACACGATATCTCATCCAGCTTCCAGATAGCATGAGCCCCTATATGAAGAAGTTCTACTTATAGATCCTAAATGAGCTTCACCCTAGTAAAAAGAAATGGGTCAACTGGTTCATAAGGACATGAGTAAGCAACACCTTAATCATTGTCAAGATGGTCAGTCTGGACCCCAATCTTATGTAAAAAGTCACGGTACAACTATTCATTGTTTTGACTCTCCATTATGTTTTGATTCAATATCTCTAGTCTCTTGAGTTATCGTTACTTCGGTTATCATCTAATAATGATTTCTTTTCTTTGTTGAAGACTTACATTTTCAAGTTAACCTTTATTGCTGTATTATTTGTCATTATTTGATATTTTAAAATGTTGCTTTGTATTTATATGTAAGGGGTTTTACCCCCCAGAAAAAACGCCACCAGGCAACATGAATTTCTGGTAAAACAAATAAACTGAAACTGAAACAACTAACTACAACGAATATGCAGACGACAATATATAGGATTTCCCGAGTTTGGGGAAGCTCAGCAGAGTACTGAAGAGTTCCAGGAACATCAGGCAGAATTGCGGGAATATTTGGAAGTTGCTGCAGAGTTCAGGGAATTCTCCAGAACTCTGGCTGGGGTTCCCAGAATTCTGGGCCGTTGGGATCAGAAAGTCTGGACTTAAAGTTAAAACTGCTGCCTGTAGTTTTCATACCGAACAAAATCCCATCCAGCCGGGTCATCAGAATCTGAGGTCATCAGTGGTCGTCTGCAGGTTGTCATGGCAACCTATTTCCACCATTCCCTGTTTTCTCATATCTCTAGCCTTGTGCCATGTTAACCGATCACTCATTGATCACTACCAGTCGTCTTAGATAACAGTCAAACCTACATTGTTACCAGTAAGGCCTAGGGGAAAATGTTGCGTTTTCAGCTGGTTATTTGAGTGATTTTGGCCCTAGCAAAAAACTGCTGCAGATCCTGGTCTTTTTGTAGGTTGGTATGGGACATAAATTTTCTGACATTTGAGTCATGAAAATTCAAAACAGAACCCCATGTGGTCTTGTAAATTTTCTTACAATTAAAATTTTGACTTCTTCCTTCGTATCCCACACTCCATTAATAGATCTTGAGGCTTTGAACAGTTGATGTGAAACAGTATTTGTTGGATCATTTCAGCATAAATCAAGACACAAAAAAAAAAGAGAATCCCTACCTACTGACCCTAATCTGTTTTCATGACTGTAATCATGAATGTAAATAATCACGACTTCAGTGTTGTTTGACTCTATGTTGTGTTATGTGAACTTATGATTTGAATTCTTGGGAATCATCAACAACAACAAAAAATAGATGGATCACAGATCATCAAATGTCGTCCCCACGTCCAAGTGCAAAGTCATGGAACTGATTAATCACCTCCTGAGCAGATCCCATACAAAATTAATCACACCAGCACGACCAAGGCCACCGACATTTTCTATGGCGTAGTAGATGCACAATCCCCTTTCCCTTAAGAAAAAACTACCTGTTTCGATCGTATCAAGTCATTTCGTAAAAGTATGACAGAAGAGAAACACGTTTTCCCTCGAGGGAGGAGTGACCTTATTTCTGCCGGAGGTAAACACCCTCAAATTCACCTGTTCGCTGCAATGATAAATACAGCAACTCTGGGGGACGAATGAAGTCTGATTCGGGTGGACTAAACGTTAAGGAGTTATTCTGTTGTTCTGCCAGTGATAAGAAGTCGCGAGGGACCTGGAATCCTGCCGGGAGTCGTCAGAATGAGATATTATCAACCACTTTCACTGCCCTGATAATATGCACTTTCACACTAAGTCTTATTCATTGCCGACAGGGCCAGGGCGTTTAAGTTATGGAGGAGAAAAGGCAGAATTACGGCAAAACGGAGGTATAAATCGAGGATCTGTCTTCGGCACTTACTTGGAAAGGTGCTTTAAGATCTTCTTCTTGATGTAAGACTCCATGGCGGCGTCTCGGCGTGCAGAGAAAAGTAAAATTGTGCCGCTAAGTGATGAAATCTCGTGTCACCGCCGCCATCTTGGGATTCTGGCCGGGCCGGCATGCACCGCGCGGGAGGGAGGCGTGTCATCACGTGCAGCAGCGACGCCTGGCGACTTCAGCAGGAACACATTCGTGTTTTCCTTTTCGATTTGGTCACTTTTATTGCATAATACTGCACTTATCAATAAAGAAAACGTTTCTTAAGAAAGAGGGTGGGGATACGGGGAGGACCTGAGGAAGCTACATGTGATTTGGCATCATCCATGCCTTCGGCTAGTTGGGTAGCCCTGGATGTACTTTTTTACAGTCAAATCGATCAAATCAATCCATACCAAAATAATTTAAATCATATATGGCATTTAGTCAATATAGACCGTGGTCATACTGAACACACAAAACATGTAGACTTGCCTTCGAGTGGCTGTCAACACATTGACCATGGTAAAATCCTAATTGATATCCAGCCCTACAGCTTCGGCTAAGGCTAAACCGTGACTGACAGCATTAAACAATAAACTATGATTTAATACTAACATTCAAGCCTCAAATAAACATATTTTGACTTAATTTTAACATTACGCAGCATAAATGTTATGTTTTGTAATGTGATGTTAAGTCAAACTATCATAATTTGGGTATTAAATTACTCTTTTTGAAGAGGCGCGTGGGCGAGACATCAGAAAAACATCAATTTCTTTCAAACCGACGAGGCAAAATAGTAAGACTGTTGATCCCACAGATATGTAAACCAGCTACACTACCACTTCTTGATTAGGGGGAACTTTCTCTTAGATCTTGAAAAAAAACACATGTTACGTCTTTTCAGCGAAACGTTGCCTCGTTGCACAAGACAGATGAATACATAATACATTAAATGAATAAACACCAGACTCTAATAAGCAAAATTCTAAGAAAAAGTATAGTAAAAAAGACTTTTATCTTACATCTAAGTTCTAACTAAGGAGAGAAAAAAAACTTGATATTAGTCTCCTCGCTGAGAGTGCTGATTTGCCGGGTGAGAATATAATATTGTGGATGTGGCTGCAGCCTGGTCAGGACAGCCATGTCCGGGCAGCGGGGACAGGACGGACCCGGGCATACAGGTGAGGAACGCCGTCTGTTGTTGTACAAAACCACGGTCTTGTAGGCAAGCAGGTTTAATTTCGCAAGTATTGGAAATATGTCGTGAGCAAAAGCTAGCAGGCCGCCTGCCTGACGTTGATTCAATAGGAGTGGTCTACAGTCAACCACACTTATTGAGAATGTACGGGTGACCCGGTGTGCCTGGCCAAAAAAAAAACGCGAAGCCGCATTGCACTACCACTAGCTACTTGAAAAACTGTTTTTATTGGCGTCATGCCGCTTCTTCTCAATTGAGAAAGACTGCTTTCCCTTCACAGTCGAGTTCATTCTACGGAAGGTATGCTCAGGTTTAATTTTGTTTTATTTGATCTATGTATAGTCGGGGGGGGGGGCTATCATAAAGGGCTAGCCCCGCAGCTGGAATCTGGATAATATAGAGTATACAATATACGTATACAAGCAGTTACAATGTACATTTAAATGTGTTTCGCCTTAGCCTGGGACCTCCCCCCCCCCCCCCCTACTTTGCCCCTGGCGGGGTTATTTGGGGGCTATCGAAGTTAAAGTTTACAGAGAGTTTTTGTTGTTTTTGTTTTACGTACATGTAGGTTATACAAATTCTGCATGGAAGTTATATTAGCTACGGTCTGCGTTACTAGCCTAACGAGCGTCATATGCAACGTAACAAGTCTGTCTAAAAGAGGTTTGGCACGATCTGTTTTTTCTTTCACTTGTACAAATTGTCTACACTAGGATCAGACAAAATGTAACGTTGGGTAACATAAATTCGCGGGGTACTTAAATTCGGGATTTTTCGAAAACGGGGTGTTTAGGGATATGTGCTAGATGCAACATCAGTAATACCGCTAGAAATGCAAACTTGACAGACTAACGTATTCAGAACACTGTCTGAAAAGCTTCGATAACCATGCATTAGCAGTTGGCTACGTCAAAAACTCTCCGTCCCTTATTGTCACAGTCTGAGGGCTTCGTGGGAGAATTATATGTACATAGTTGTTCGCTGGTTTATAAGACAAATGTCACATCCGCTTCCTGCTAAACACAATTATTTAGAATACAACTTATTAGAATCTCTTTTGCTAACCTACAACTGGACTCTAAGTGTGATTAATCATCAAATTAAAACGCCTCTTTGTTGCTACAACCAATGGCTACGGCACTACGGTGAATTTTCCCGCCGCCATATTCGTTACCCAGAATCCTGCTATTCGGCAGACGACAAACGTTTGCGAGGAACACTTTTTTGTCTCAATGTTGTGTGTGATAGTGGACTGATGGCGATATTTTCCTCAAAGTTTGCTCTTAGCACAAGCAGAAACACATGTACATAGTAGTATTACCATTTCTACGGCATCCAGCTAACGCCCCGATGAATAATGTACAAATTTCCATGACGGTGGGGGTGAACTTTGAGTGACGTTCTACCGACTCAACACACGGGTTGCTCCCTACGAAGGCCTGATGCGTGCGGTACGGCCGTTTTTTTCGTGTATTTTTTTACTTGGACACGTCTATATCCATAGCACTCTCCTCAAGCCAAGGATGGAACGAATAGCTGCTGTATAAAATGTGATTAGCGGTAAGATATTCAAGACGAATCTTCTCTCCCGAATTAATGTGCCCCCCCCTGTCCGACAGCACCGCCATTGTGCGTGCGGCGGACGGTAGTTTCAAGTTGAAATATTATGGTGTCAGCACGACTAGAGACAAAATCTACCATATATATGATTAGTGCAAAGATAGTACATGGTACTGACAGAATAATAGAAAAAAAGGATGGTTAATTGTTCTGCTAGATTGATTTCAGTCAACCATTATCGGAAAAATCCCGAATTTATGTTACCCAACGTTAACAAAGATACCTGTCAGATGTATGTCTTTTCATTCATTGGTAAAGATAAATGTTTCGAATATCAAATAATACCTAAAGATATTTGAAAATACAGGTAACATGCGCCAAAAATAATTACTCAAGCAACTGGATAAAATTTTGAAACAGTCAGACGTTTCAGACAGCATCCGCTATCTTTCGTCATTGACTAAGGAAAGGACTGGAAAACCAGGTTTTGGTATACATACTAAAACTCTGAATAGATATGTTTATTAGGTTCAGACCATTTAGGATGTCTTGACCTAGTCTTCAATTGAAGACATGTGCAGGTAACATACTTGAAGTCTTGATAGTTCTTGTTCTTGTTGGTTTACTGGACAACTCCCCTTTGCTTGGGGAAAAGCGTCCAGGGGTAGTAGTAGTAGTGCACTTATTTGTGTTTCAGTTGGTTTGCGACCTCCCCTCTAAACTTTTCCACATCGATCTAGTTCTAGTTCTATAGTTGACAAGTTGTGTTCTCACTTTCCACATGCGCAGGGGCGGGAGTGGAGGTGGGCAGCCCCCTGTATGGAGTTGAGCCGGACGAGCCTGTGTCCGGTACCTTATATGGCGATACACCAGGTATATAATGTATATGTATATATAGAAAGAGAGAGCGAGAGAGAGAGAGAGAGCGAGAGAGAGAGCGAGAGAGAGAGAGAGAGAGAGAGAGAGAGAGAGAGAGAGAGAGAGAGAGAGAGAGAGAGAGAGAGAGAGAGAGAGAGAGAGAGAGAGAGAGAGAGAGTTCCTAATCTGCATATTTCATTCAGGGGACTGTAGAAGTGGGATCTGAGAATATGTTTCTTTTATGATAGTTCAATATTTTAACTTTTTATTCCCTTTTTTTAAATAGATTGTAAAGGGGCCGAGGAGTTTCTATACCCGATATATGACGCTTCAACCGGTAAAGTTTCGCCGCGGTCTAGTATCTATGTAGCCGAACCACCAGAAATAACACCAACCGGTGAAACTGGAACTACCGAGTTCGCCAGTCAAGCGGCACCAGGTAAGACTATGTCTCTTCTGTCTGTCATAGTTTAGGAGATGCAGTTTGTTTGTGTGGGCCTTTGTTTATTCAGGATAAACTGGAATCGGCCTGCTGACAGCCTATTCATTGATGAAATTATGATGAAGGCAACTTGTTTATTTTTTATTCGCACGCTCGTATGAGTTTTTGCATCCATATAATCAAATCAACATGGCCTAATAAGTTTACAGTAGTTTCCTCGTCTAGCAGTTGCAGTTGTGTTGTCACATATGTACAGGGACGTCGGCAGACGCCGCGCCGCCAGACAAGGCCCCTGCTGAGCGAGAAACCGCCAAGTTCCCGAATCCCATGTACCAGGCAGCAGCAGGTTAGAGTTCGGCTCTTTTGTTTTACCACCTCTTTTAACGAAGGTATATTAGATATTGTTTTTATGTTCCTGTCTATTTAAAAAGAATTAAAACAGGAATAAAAAAATACAGACAAGATGACGACGCACTCAAGTTAAATCAACCTTATATCAGCTCCGCCATCAAATAAGAAAAAAAAGGTTAAACAAAGATAAAATGACACATAAACTGTTAAATGCAATCAAAACATCAATTTAGGGTCCAAATTTTACCGCTATGAGCGAAAGTCATGCCAACCCTTCCCAAGGAATTCGCTTTGTTCGTTTGATAGTATGTATTTTCCTGGACTTTCACCCAGTCAGAATGGCAGGAAATAAGGTCATAGTTGCCAAAGTGACAGGAAGCAACTTTAAGTTCGGAGCTAACTGACTTATCTACCTTGTTGTGACAACTGATATTCATTCCAGGCCATGGGCATGGTACCAATGGTGTCAATGAAAGAGCCTACTAGATACTTCTTTCTTGCTTGCTTTCTTAGCCTGCTAACGTTAGTCATGGGAATATATTTTGCTTCTGATATGGCCGTGCGTGCCAGTAGAACAGCCAACAACTGCTTGGAGTTATGAAATATATGGAGAACATTATAGTTGTGCAATTTGAGCTTTCTTTTCAACTTTTATTTCAATATTTATTTTCGGTCGATCTCGTCGTCTTTCATCAGTTGCAATCGCAAGGAGAACATGTTATGTGGATTTTTGTTGATCTTGATCGGTTACTGGGCAACACCCCTCTTGTTGGGGTAAAGCGCCCGTTCCGCTATGTCCAACAGTTATGTTGTCACGTTCCATGTTTGCAGGCGCGGAAGCCGGACCAAAAGACAAGACACCGACCGGCGAGGCTGTAATAACCACTGAGGACTCCGAGGCGATATATGAAGCTATGCCAGGTTAGGGCCCGTTCACACTTGTGCTTGGCTACAACGCGAGCCGCAGCGTAGGCATATTTCACGACCACTAGCTAATTGAAAAGGCATCATGCTTCATCTCAATTAAGGATGGCTGTTTCACCTTCATACAATTGATGTTTCCTGTGTATCATGTAACATAGTTCCACATATGTATTCTGTATTACTCTTATTGTATACCGTAGTGTTTAGACTTAAGTTTTGTAGAATTCAATAGCATTGTTAATAATATCAGGTGTATTTGCAGCCAGTGCCACAGGCAGGTACCCAATGTGTAGGGTAATGAGGCTGTTTAACGTGTTCGAGGCACCTCCTCGAGCACGGGACCCCCGTTTTACGTCCCTCCCGGAAGACGATTTCGTGGAAAGCTTCGTGAGGCTACAGCAATCCGGACGTCCTTGGTTGGTCCCCCATCCAAGCACTGTCCGGACCGCGCGTTATATATATGTATTGACATTTTGTACTGTCTACGAACTTGCCATACATTGTACCCGTTACATTTGTTGTGCAATAAACTTTACTTACTTTACCTGACTTCTGTGCAGAGGAGGACGCCGCACCGCAGAAAAAGATACCAGCTGGCGGGACTGGAACCGCCACAGGACCCAGACCAGCGCCACGGGCAGCAGCTGATGATGGTGATGATCTAAATCAGAACCCCAGCTATAAACAAAGTAAGATATACCCAAGTCTTATTCATTAAAAATCCTGCCTTTTTTTTAAAGCTTATTTCTTGTAACCAAATTTTAATACTGTCTGAAACGTCTGTAGCCTCCTTGGCAGACTTCCTATGACAGCGGCGTATATATTGGGGGGGGGGGGAGGTTCTCTAAAGGGAGTTGTGTAGCCAAGGGAGTTGTGTAGTCGAGGGACGGCCGCTGTGGATATGAACAGCGGCCGTCCCTCGACTACACAACTCCCTTGGCTACACAACTCCCTTTAGAGAACCCCCCCCCCCCCTATATACGCCGCTATCATAGGAAGTCTGCGAAGGAGGCTAAAACGTCTGACTGTTTCAACATTTTATCCAGTTGCTTAAGCTTGAATGACTGTTATTTGGCGTAAGGCGTAAGTCTTTTTACTAATAGAGCAATCCTTCACCCCACAGTTAATGCGGCTTCAGTACCTAAAATAGAGCTGAAGGCCTGCCTGAGAAGTCTGAAGTCTCTCGGCGCATGCGCCATCACGCTCATGGCGGTCCTGATGATATACTTCGCAGGTCGGTCGCGTTTAGCGGGCATCTCACTTGACTGCGCCAAGTTGCGCCACATTACGCCATATTACGCCAAATTACGAAAGGGAATCGGCGCCAATTTGTCGTTTGAAATTGCGATTATTTTTGTAAATTAAAAAAAAAGTCGCAATTGGGAAAAGGGCGCAGAAGGGCGCAATCACTGCAAATCTAGATCTCTTTAAGAAGAATCTTAACTTGAGCATTTTACATTGGTTTCCGATGCAGTCACACTTGACTGAGCCGAATTTCGCCAAATTACGCCAAATTACGAAAGGGAGCCGGCGCCAATTAGAGCAAATTTGTCGTTTGAAATTGCGATTTTTTGCGATTCCATGAAAGTCGCAATTGGCGCCAAGTTGTGCCGAATTACGAAAGGGAATCGGCGCCAATTTGTCGTTTGAAATTGCGATTATTTTTGTAAATTAAAAAAAAAGTCGCAATTGGGAAAAGGGCGCAGAAGGGCGCAATCACTGCAAATCTAGATCTCTTTAAGAAGAATCTTAACTTGAGCATTTTACATTGGTTTCCGATGCAGTCACACTTGACTGAGCCGAATTTCGCCAAATTACGCCAAATTACGAAAGGGAGCCGGCGCCAATTAGAGCAAATTTGTCGTTTGAAATTGCGATTTTTGCGATTCCATGAACGCAATTGGCGCCAAGTTGCGCGAAATTACGAAGGGAATCGGGGCCAATTTGTCGTTTGAAATTGCGATTTTTTTTCAAATTTCAAAAAAGTCGCAATTGGGAAAACGGTGCAGAATGGCGCAATCATAGCCTCCTTCGCAGACTTCCTATGACAGCGGCGTATATAGGGGGGGGGGGGTCTCTAAAGGGAGTTGTGTAGCCAAGGGAGTTGCAATTGTGTAGTCGAGGGACGGCCGCTGGATATGAACAGCGGCCGTCCCTCGGCTACACAACTCCCTTGGCTACACAACTCCCTTTAGAGAACCCCCCCCCCCAATATATACGCCGCTGTCATAGGAAGTCTGCGAAGGAGGCTAGCGCAATCACTGCAAATCCCTTTTTGAGCTTTGTACATTGGTTTCGTATCCAGAGACAACTCTGCGATCTCCAATAAAGTTTGGTTTTTAATTCGCGGTAGGGCGAAATGGAATGTTCGCGGTGGTTTTAAGTTCGCGTTTAAAAAAAACAAACAGTAGCGCTACAGTCATAGATGGGCAAAAAAACGCGAACATAAAACCACGGCGAACATTTCTGCATTTACGGTATTTGATTTTGGAGCTGAAACTGATAATGTGTCATTCCGGGCGCGGCCATTGTGTTTTTAGAGGTCACGCATCGTACTCGTGCGGTGTCATCAGTTTGACCTTAAGGGGAAATGGGCAAACATTCGCAAAGTTGGCGCAATTTCCTGGCGCAAATATCGCAGTCCAGGGAGATATCCGCTTTAATCTGGTTTTTTTTTCCAACTTTCAAAGTTTATGCAGTATTTCTCAAACATTTTGAGACATTTTATGTAAGCACTGGTTAGTTCTGCTAGTTCTTTCTAGTGACGATGAAGAAGAGTGATGGATGTCACTCGAAACGTCCGGAGGTAATCTTCGTAAGCTATCCAGTAGTAGAGTTTGAATTGTGTATGAGTATAGGATATAGGAGATTCTTTTTACACAACCAGGTAATCTCACCAGCTAACGTTTCGATGTCTATCAGACACCTTCTTCAGAGCTTCAGAAGCAGTACTCCAGTCAGAAGCTCTAAAGAAGGTGTCTGATAGACATCGAGACGTTAGCAGGTGAGATTACCTGGTTGTGTAAAAAGAATCTCCTATATCCTATATTCTACCAACCTGATGAAATTATTTTCTGATGTGTATGAGTATTTTGAGAGATTATATACCTGGAATTTCACAGTCACAGGGTCACATGTTTGCCATTGATTCGCACAGTTGCGTCTTCACAAGGGTACAAGGAACTGAAAACCTGGCAACTGACTGTTGAACAGCGGTTTGCAGAGTTGCAAGGTCAGTACAGCAACATTATGGCATCAGGGGTCAGTGGAAGAATCCATCTATTAACAGGGTCTCAAATTGGGAAATCTCTGTATTGGACTGGCATGACTTTGCCATATAGTTCACCTTTGGGTGCAAGTTATTTTGGAATGTTCGATTTTTGCACAGGGGTGATTTTGGAAAAGTCCTTTTTTGTATGAGAAGGGATATGGGATGGAATATGCTGCATGTGGTGTCGTGTGGCGTAACGGCAGGGCTTTCGGCCCAGAACCCAGCGGTCCCGGGTTCGAATCCTATGCCGACGCCACCGATGTTGTGCCCTTGGAAAAGGCACTTTACATGACTTTCCTCCTTCCAACCAGGTGTAAAAATGGCTACCTGACTGATCCATTTTCCACGGAGGTACAACTGGAAAAGTTCAGTCTTGCATGGGGGGACTTTTTAAAATCGAATTCTGAACTGGGTTGATTTTGCAAAAGTCCATATTTTGAGTGGATGTGCTTTTGGGATAGTCCATTATGTATAGGGGGTCCGTGGAAGAGTCCATCTATTAATAGGGAATCAAATGGGGGACTGGGATGACTTTACATACCTTTGGGCGCAAGTTATTTGGGAATGTTCGATTTTTGCAAAGGGTTGATTTCGGAAGAGTCCTCCTTTGCATGACAAGGGAGGAGGACTGAAATATGCTGTATTTGCTTACAAATGTTGCCTTTTAGATTTTTTGAAAATTCTTGTGCTCGAGCTCGTTCCCTTCAAATATTTTTCTCTAAATAGATTAAGATTATTTTATATGTTTTTGTGTTCCTCTAATCATTCGTTTTCCAAACATCCTTTGAAATAAATATTCTTCAGTTGCATTTAAGTGTACTTTACACGAACACGTTAATATGTCTTATGTGCTTATCATTATGTCATTACGTAGATATCAATGAGTGTAAGCCTTGTCAACATGGACGCTGTGAGAACAAAGATGGCGGATACAGATGTACCTGCTTACCTGGATGGACTGGACAGAGCTGTGGACATGGTCAGTCCTTTTCACATTATAGTATCTTTTGTTTCTGGCCAGTTCCCTCATTTCTAGTGAAATAATTAAGCGATTCCTCAAATACAATTCAAACTATACTACTGGACGGAGATAACTTCCGGACGTTCCGAGTGACATCCATCGCTCTTCTTCAGCGTCACTAGAAGTAATCTCCGTCATTTATCCGGTAGTAGAGCTTAAATTATGTATGAGTATTGTTTACCTGGATGCCTAACCTTCATCAACGCATGAAGTGATTAGTTCTTTATTGAAAATCCACTAGCGTTCTTGAAAGTAAAATATGAATACCCAAACATGTGATAGCGGTACCGGTGGAGGCCATGTTCTGAGGCAGTGGTTGTTGTTGTTGTTGTAGATGACTGGATGGCCGGATGTCAAGAAGCTATGTATGTTTTCTTTTCTTTCTGAAATGCTTAAAGTGTTGGCATTATGTTTCTGAATTCTATGCGTCAGCTCTGGATATCTACACAAAGCGAGGCGACACCTTCTACAAGGCGTTTCTCGAGTATAAGACGTACAACGCGGCCGAGCAGACCTGTGCGTCAGAGGGAGGACGTCTTGCCGTGATTAAGACGGAGGCTGCGTACGACTTTCTCCTTCGTCTGATTCGGGACGCGGATGGAGAAAGGGATTACTGGTTTGGACTCGACGGCCGGGCCGTAAGTATCGTTATAGTAGTTACCGTCGCCAAAAATGGTATGTTTTCGTGTTTGTGTGCGCGCGCGTGTGTGTGTGTGTGTGACTGTGTGTGTGTGTGTGTGTGTGCGTGCGTGCGTGTGTGTGTGTGTGTGTGTGTGTGTGTGTGTGTGTGTGTGTTGTGTGTTTGTGTGTGTGTGTTTGTGTGCGTGTGTGTGTGTGTATGTATGTGCGTATGTGTGTTATTTTTGCGGTGAGTCAATTCTTTGTCTTGGAAAATAGTTTAAACTCACTATGTAACAAAAGAACTCAGATGAATTTTCATGTCAATAGTCTGAAAGCAGTTGGACCTGGTCAGACGGGACGCCACTGAATGCCTGCAACTTCACCAGATGGGCCCCGGAAGAACCCAGCTACTTTTACCCCCGGAACTGCGCTCATCTATGGGCACAGGAAGACCATCAATGGGATGATAATAGATGTAGCTGGAAGACGCACTTTGTCTGCCAAATAGGTAATGGTTTCATTATTTGTACTTTGTATGATAGTGATAGAATCAGACCGTTCGGTGTAATATAACTAGCTGCTGCCGCGCCGCGTGCCTGCGAAGCTGGTGTGTTACGCCTAATGACGGTTATACCGGCTATATAGATACAGATACAGAATCATTCTTTTCGGTTATATGATAACAACCCTTAAGCTGCCAGTCCCAGTTTACAGGGATACGGAAACATGCCTTGTGTGCTGCACCCGGTTATAACCGGGATAGGGTATTCCCCAGAAGAAAACAGCTGTGCGTGCGTGTAGCGCTCGAAGCCCGGACGTTAGGGGAGTTAGGGCCGCCGTCTGTTTCGCGGGTTTCATGAGGGAGGTCAGGGGTCAAACATTTTTTAATTATTTTTACTATGCTAAAAAAACTGGTAGCTTTAAGGGTTCAGTACATTCCTCCACTTCAGAAACTTGAATAGCAAAGAGAAATTGAACTCCTTTATACAATCTTCGATAAACCAACTCTTCCTAATCATACAGCCTCCTGTATCTATACAATCACCAAGAAGCAAGGGAAAGCCGAATATGCTCATGAATATGTGTGTGGTTGTTAACATGTGACCAGTGCTTAGCCCAGTGGGGCAAATATGTACAATATAGAGCTTCGTTCATTTATTATTGTTAAACACAAATTTTGGGATGGAATTTCATCTGTCTAAACTAAAGGATATCTGCGATAAAGAGCACAGATAGTCCATGGGCCAGACCTCAAACTTTTACATATCAGTACCAAGATATCAAAAGTGTCTATCTAAAATGTACGTTTCAGCTGCTTTCTTTCCTTTGGTTGTTGTATTTTTTGTTTGTTTTTCAGGTCCGGGAGAGACATGTGACAAAGGTAATATGAGTTATTATTTTGCTTACATCACCCTAGATGCATGTTAGCGATCAGTTTTTACTGGATCGTTCATAAATTGGCATGTTCATTTTGGAGGTTGCCTTTTTCATATTGAAAATCAATTCAAACTCTAACTGGCCTGCTTCAATACTTTTACAAGTCATGATAGGTACATAGAATTAAATGTCTCTCAGCTCAGTAGGGTATTTTTTCTGGCCACTCCTTCAGGCTTCAGGAATGCCACGTTCACCACCCTCGGCGCCACCGGCCATGCAGGCCCGACCAGCCTGGGTGACCACTACCGCGGACAGGACCACGAGAAGCTGGTGACCTTACAGAACGGGACCCAGCTCTTCACCGTTCCTGATACTGGGAACTACAGGATCAAGGCTGCAGGTATGATTCTATCCTGTATATACAACGTGATTCTCCATGTGGCGTCGCTTTGGCGTAATGGACAAGGTGTTTGTCCCAGAACACAGAGGTCCTGGGTTCGTATCCGATAATGTTATGCCCCCGGGAACTGCACTTGACACGACTTAACTCACAGGGATCTTAGTAGCCTTTTCGGGGACAGGATATAATCTCCACGCAGATCTACTGGTGGCAAGGCAGTATCCAAAGGGCCCAAGCAATATCCATATGGATCTTGCCACCGGTGGATCTGCTTGTCGAATAGACAGTATATCTGAACTCTTTCACGACACTTGCACGACTATCCCAAGGATGCCGTCAGTTTACGATCGTACGACCATCTTACGATGAATGACGTCTGTATCTGTATCTGTATAGCCGGTATAACCGCCCTTCGGCGTAACACACCAGCTTCGCAGGCACGCGGTGCGTAGCAGCTGGTTATATTACACTGAACAGCCTGTCACACCTAACTTTTGCACATCTGACTGCAATCGTTATTTGAATCTATTTAGTGAAGGTGTTCCTACAGCATCTGATGACAACGAGTTCCATTCTACTATGGTTCTCGAGAAATACGATTTTTTGAACACATCAATCCTTGGTTTATAACTCTGGTACTTAAAGGCATACTCTGGTACTTAAAGGCATCAGGCCATAAGCGCTAGGCGGCGCGATGAAGTGCGGTACATGTCCATACCTGTCTCTAACGTGAACCGTTCACGATCCCATGTCCTCTAGGTGCCGCATCAGGCAAGGTGTTCAAGATGTCTGGGTATAACATGGGCAGAGGCGCACTGGTGGCGGGAACGTTTTCACTGAAGAAAGGTACGGACTTCAGTTAATCTCCAAGCAGATCCAACGGTTGTAAAGACATGGCATGTTACCTGAGTGTCTATTAGACCAATTTCTATCCTTTATCATGCTCCAGACGTGGCTGAAAAGAGTAGGATTCGGCCAAATATAGGAGTCGACCAGCCGATAGCAAGATACGGTCTGCCACTGACCAACTCCTCAATTTGGCCGATTTCTACTCTTTCCAGCCACGTCTGCAGGAGCCTGGTAGAGGCTACTAGTAGCCAATTTCTGCTATTTTTCCAGCGACTTGTGCAGCCTGGTGGAGGCTATACTTTACTTATTCATTTCTCTCTACTTCCAGGAGAGCTGCTGAAGATCCTAGTCGGACAGGAAGGGGTGGAGAACCCAGGGGGGCACCCTACTGGAGGCGGCGGCGGTACCTTTGTGGTACGGTCTGGTGACCTGCCCCTGATCATAGCCGGTGGGGGAGGCGGGGGGTTCATGTTGAAGTTGAACCATGCGGAGTGCGATGGTACTACAGCGACATCCGGTCAGGCAGGCTTCTCTCCCAAAGGTAAAGGAGGTTCTCAGACAACCTTCGCAGGCGGCACCCACGGGCACGGGGCAACAGAAGGCAAGCCTAAAAGTAAAAGGAGAGGATTCGGCCAGAAAAGAGTGGGCGGGGGAGGAGGGGGTCTCCTAACGAATGGTGGAGGCGAAATTAGTGTAAAGCCGCGGTACGAGGCGGGAGAGGGCGGGCGGGCCTTTGTGAATGGTGGCCTGGGCGGGGCGGCCCGGGGTTTTCGCCCGCGTTCCGAGGGAGGGTTTGGTGGTGGTGGAGGGGGTTACGATGGTGGAGGGGGAGGGGGTGGCTACTCAGGCGGGGGGAGGGGGAATACTGCTGAAGACGCCTGTGGGGGTGGGGGAGGCTCCTTTAACTCAGGCCGCGACCCCAGCGGCCAGGACGGGGCGAACGGCGCGCCGGGGTACGTGGTCATCACAAAAATGTGAGTTTTTTTTTTTTTTTACTCCGATCTCTTTTACCTTTTCTTTTGCAAATTAGTTTTTAATCATTTCTTTTTGCTTTTTGCCAACGGTCTGTCAATTTTTTGTTTCCTAATTTTGACTAAATCACGATGTGAAATGGAAGGCAAACAGGTGCATGAACGTCCGTGAATAGTTTCCTCAGGACTTGTTCACCGAATCGTCGGTTGAATAAATCACTTGATAGTGTAAAACAGTATTTTATTCAAAGTGCATAAACACCTTTACAAGTTGCCGTCTCACAAACCTCCCCCTTACGATATCTTTTATAAGATAACTCATTCTGCCAACACCCTTAAGATAATATGAAACGCAATCTTAATCGTAATTATGAAATCATTGACATGAAATACACTTAACAAGCTGACTGACTCGCAAGCTTCACTTTGATTTGATTTGGACAAATGAAATTTAAAATCTGATAATCATCATGAAAATCTGATAATGTAAAATCTGATAATGTAAAATCTGATAATGTAAAATCTGATGATGTAAAATCTGATAATGTAAAATCTAATAATGTAAAATCTGATAATGTAAAATCTGATAATGTAAGACATAAGGCAGATTTAGTTTGTTCTGATAATGTTAGAGATGGGCACATCCTGTTTTGCTGCTGATTCAGTGTGTTCTAATAATGTTAGAGATGGGCAAATTCTGTCCAGTTGCAGATTCAGTGTGTTCTAATAATGTTAGAGATAGCCAAATTCTATTCAGCTGCAGATTCAGTGTGTTCTGATAATGTTAGAGATGGCCAAATTCTATTCAGCTGCAGATTCAGTGTGTTCTGATAATGTTAGAGATGGGCGAATTCTATTCAGCTGCAGATTCAGTGTGTTCTGATAATGTTAAGGATAGGCGAATTCTATTCAGCTGCAGATTCAGTGTGTTCTAATGATGTAAGAGATGGGCAAATTCTGTTCAGCTGCAGATTCAGTGTGTTCTAATAATGTTACAGATGGACAAATTCTATTCAGCTGCAGATTCAGTGTGTTCTGATAATGTTAGAGATAGGCAAATTCTATTCAGCTGCAGATTCAGTGTGTTCTAATAATGTTAGAGATGCGTAAATTCTATTCAGCTGTAGATTCAGTGTGTTCTGATAACGATAGAGATAAGGCAGATTCAGTGTGGTGACGTCACAGAAATGATTAGATCAGGCCCGGAGTGGAAAAAAAACCCAGAGTATTTTGCCTATATCTTTTTTCTTGTATTTTGTAGAGTATACATTTATGGAGAACTAAGAATAAATCTATCAGAGCTCATATGACCACCATTTTGTACAGAAAGGACATTTGAAACAAGATCGGGGACTGAAAACGATCAAAGGAAAGCTGGGCATTACAATGACCATCTATTAAGTTGTACCTGTACAACCGATGTTTCAAATACGGAAATCTATAAGTGTGATGTTCGTACGTAGAGTAGTAGCCATAGAGCGAAAGGACTCAGTCCAGCCCGGTAGTCTATCGTGAGCCTCCCAAGATCTCCACGGTGCTGTGAGGGTTGTCCGCCCGCCCAGGTCTATCAGCACGCTCCGGCGGAATTCCTACGGGATGGGACTACCAAGGGCATGGCAAATCAGAAAAAAAAGCAAACCTGTGATCAAATGGCCTTAGTAGCTGGGACTGGAGAACCCCCTCCCCTTTTCCAGGCCCATGGAGTGTTTACCAGGATAAACTCAGTCTAACTTCGTGGCTGTGAGTTTTTTTTTTCTACAGATTAACGTTTGAGCGGGCTGAACTCGACTCGCAGAAGTTGTTTCAGTTCAAGGGCAAACGAGTGATGGAAAGGGCGAGACAGAAAAGGAAAAGAATAACAGTATTAGAAGGAAACTTTAAGCAAGCCAGGCCCTGTCATATTTATAAATTGTGGATATGTATATAATATATCACATCAACATCAAGGAGGACGTTATTGTCCGTTCCTCGATCTTAACTAAGGCAATACCTTCGTTTTTGGTCACCTTATTTCATTGTAACAGTTGTATTTACATTGTTTCGTTTTTGACTCAAGTACTTGCTTTTGCACGGTCCTCCCAAATAAAATGTGAACGTGATAGCATAACTCCGTATTCTGTGTCTTCATTTTTGTTTGCTTGTCTTCAAATAGCCCTCAAAACAGGCCAAGCAAGCCTCAATAAGTTGATCCAAACTCGGCAATATTCATTTTTGGTCACCTTATTTCATTGTAACAGTTGTTTTTACATTGTTTCGCTTTTGCCTCAAGTACTTGCTTTTGCACAGTCCTCCCAAATAAAATGTGAATGTGATAGCATAACTCCGTATCCTGTGTCTTCATTTTTGTTTCTTTGTCTTCAAACAGCCCTCAAAACAGGTCATTGAGCAAGCTTCGATAAGTTGATCCAAATTCAGTCTTCATCTGAATTACTAGTAACAGTAAAAACAGTAAAGAGAAAATTGAGGGTGTGTATATATATTTGACTTAATTATTCAAATAAAATAAAATTACATCCAGTGACAGTAGAATCTGGTGGCATCCAAGGCAACACGCTGTTGTTGTAAAGATGATGATACTATAAATTATGCACCAGAACATCTACAATAATAAGCATTAAAAACTTGCAGTACATAATATTCATATTACACACACACACTGTACAATTCATATACATGATTGGATGATAACTTGTCATCTTCCTTACACACCTGCATCTCTGGTCAGCTACCACACACTGCACAATTTATAACTGATTATATAACTTATCATCATACAGTACTTATATCTGTATTTCTGTGTCGTCAGTCGTCAGACTCAGCTGACCAGTGGAATGTACCGTCACATTTTCAGTGAATATAAAAAATACACAATCATACTCTCCACCTCCTGTACAAACATTTCACATGACTAAACAGAGCAGTAGTTTCTTTGGAATAATATAGTCATTTTTGGAATTTCTCGGTAAGGTCTCCGTCTACATGTGGTGCCATTTGTTTGTGGTTTAATGCTTTTTACATAACCAAGAGGTCATAGTTTAAAATCTCTGAGCCACCGACTCTGACACTATGTGAAGGGACTAGACTTCAGGCTTCAGTTCTCTGTATAGGGAGGTGTCAAACCACTGCATGTTAAAGAAACAAACCGTGTGCTTCACTACTGTCCTTTCCCTTCACTCCATTAATCCTTCACTATCATTTTCTTCAAAGGATGGGCATGAGGCCTTGATCTATCTAGGCTGTATGTCATTCCTGTCTTTGATTTCAAAGCTGTTCCATATGAGAGCACATCCCTGACTGGAAGTAGGTACTATTACTTTTACCTGAGCGGAGTGAATTTTGTGTTGAGTGCCTTTCAGAAAGGCACAACGTGAATTTCAACAGCAGTTGTCTGTTGAGGTATAAAAACTGTTGGACAGGCTATCAAATATTGACAATTTCACACCAAAAATTCAGATTAAGACACATGAGCGTGATTTCTGCTCAGCCTGGGTGTTGACAGGGTTCTCCTGTGGTCCTGATTTGATCTCCATCCCCTCTACACCTGGCTCCTGAGACTCTGGCGCTGCCGCCCGTTTCTTCAGCTTCCCAGCCGGGCGGAGCTTCAGCTGGATCCTGCTCAGGATCTCCTGCTGCTTGGTTGCAATGGAAGCGTTGATCCCCCCACCCCCATGGCCTCCTCCATCACCTGATGCATGGAATAGTGTAGAAAAAGATATTATTGTCATTTCACCAGAAAAATTCTAGGTGTTGTACAGAGTGACGATAACTAAGTTAAACCTAGCAGTCCTCCAAAGAACAACCCAAAGAGAAGATACAGGATGTAGAATATCCTTGGACTGGCAGCCAGAGGGGGGAGGAAAAGATCATTGACTAACTGGACAAGAACATTATACAGTCAAGAACACTAACTCTAAAAGGACATGGAGGGTTGTACATAAGGTCAGTGACTTCACTCATCACAACACACCAGTTCAACATAAAAACAGATCTAGAGGTCTGAGAGGAAAACTTAAATTTGACTTATATACTTGAAATATGACTCCAAGAAAGTGAATGTATGATCTGTATCTGTATAACCGCCCATCAGCGTAACACACCAGCTTCGCAGGCACGCGGTGCAGTAGCAGCTGGTTATATTACACCGAAAGACCTGTCACATCTAACCTGAAGGTGCAAATAACTAGTAACAGACTAACAAATGGTGAATTCCATGGTGTGTGTATGTTGCTATAGTCTGGGTGCCATCCTAGCTATAGATTACTCCTGGGGATATTCCTGAGTTTGCTACCCTAAAAAAATCTAGATTTTTTTTCAGGGTAGCGAATGCAGAAGCCCCGGTAGTAATCTATAGCTAGGATGGCACCCAGGCTAACACCACAATAAGAAATGGACAGAAATCAGAATTAAAATCATTGACAACTCACAGGTGAGGTCGATGTAGAGGTGTCCCGCGAAGATGGGACCCATGCTGCCCCTGGGCGGCCAGTCCACCTGCTGGAAGATGATGGGGATGAGGGGTTTCCCGAGGTCGCTGGCAAGGTTCACCTCCATGCTGCAGTTCTTGGAGGAGATGTAGTTCGGCGTCAGACAGGAGATCACCACCTGGGAGTGAAACGGAAATAAATTTTAAACAGCTTCATCGTGCGGAGGCCAGTGGTTAGCGACCCTGCCACTGGACCAGGAGGTTGGGAGCTCTCATCCTGGACTCATTTATTTTATTCATCATAACAGGGCAAATACAAGTCAGGCTGTGAATCCTGTTTTTCAGGTATCCCTGATTTTACATATAAAACCACAACTACGACTAAGTACACAGTGACAATTATAATCAATCAATCATAAAAGCCATGTTACATACAATACAGATTTCAATTTCCGCCGGTATTGCCATTCTTAAAGTTCTTGTAAGTAATAGCAGTTCTTTGTTTCAGCAATAGTGTCTTGCACAACTGAATCCCATAATGTTGCCTACTACTACGGTATGATGCTACTCAGGGACAGTGAAGCAGGTGGGGTTTGTAATCTTGAATCCGTTTGGCCTCTGTGCATGTTCGGGCTCTTAGCGTGGGCGGAGACTTCCAACGAAAGAGCTCTGCCATGTACATTGGCGCCTGTTGTCACTCACCAGACATGCACACTACTGGAAAGAGTTGCTCTCCTTAGGGCTGGACATTAACCAGTCCACTGTTTCTTGTACTTGTCAAAAAGAGCTATTTCCCCGGTACAATGAATCTGTAAAAACTGCAAAGCATCAGTCTTCCCTGCCAGTCGCTTGAGGAACTGTTACCTTGCGTATCTTATTACCTGGGTGTCTAACCTTCATGACGTAATATTACTAAACCTACCTTGGACTCCCTCATGCCAGTGTCGATCTCCTCATACAGCGCGTCCCCCCCTCCCATCTGGCCTATGTCCATCCAGCAGGGGTAGCCGGCCTGCTCCAGCCGGTCCCGCAGGTGAACAACATCGGCCTGGATGTCCCACTGGTAGCTGATGAAGATTACTGGCTGGACGTACGAACCTTCTGGGGGAAAAATGGAGGAAACAAACTCACTGTTACTTACAAACGATACAGAAACATACTTAGATTCAGTGTTCAAATCTGGAGATGAACCACATCGGACTGGATGTCCCACTGGTAGCTGATGAAGATCACTGGCTGGACGTACGAACCTTCTGGGGGATAAATGGAGAAAACAAAGGTTCAGTGTCCAGCAGGGGTACCCTGAGCCTGCTCCAGCCGGTCCCGCAGGTGGACAACATCGGCCTGGATGTCCCACTGGTAGCTGATGAAGATCACTGGCTGGACGTACGAACCTTCTGGGGGATAAATGGAGAAAACAAAGGTTCAGTGTCCAGCAGGGGTACCCTGAGCCTGCTCCAGCCGGTCCCACAGGTGGACAACATCGGCCTGGATGTCCCACTGGCAGCTGATGAAGATTACTGGCTGGACGTACGAACCTTCTGGGGGACAAAACAAGGGAGGAACAAACTCATTGTTACTTACAAACAATACAGAAACATACTTAGATTCAGTGTTCAGATCTGGGGGAGGACCACATCGGCCTGGAAGTCCCACTGGTAGCTGATGAAGATCACTGGCTGGACGTACGAACCTTCTGGGGGAAAAATTGACGAAACAAAGGATCAGTGTTCAAATCTTTAGGCCCTACAGGTAGACCACATCGGGCTGGATGTCCCACTGGTAACTGATGAAGATTACTGGCTGGACGTACGAACCTTTTGGGGGACAAATGGAAAAACCAAACTCACTGTTACTTACAAACGATACAGAAACATACTTATATTCAATGTTCAAATCCGAAAAAGGACCACATCGGCCTGGATGTCCCACTGGTAGCTGATGAAGATTACTGGCTGGACGTACGAACCTTCTGGGGGACAAAGGGGAAGAAACAAAGGTTTAGTGTCCAGCAGGGGTACCCAGTCTTCTCCAGCCGGTCTCGCAGGCGGACAACATCGGCCTGGATGTCCCACTGGTAGCTGATGAAGATTACTGGCTGAACGTACGAACCTTCTCGGGGACAAATGGAAGAAATTAAGTTTAATAGAAAGTTTATTACAAATTTTTGCCCGTAGGCTAATTGCAAGTACATGTGACATGAAAAGGATGGACAGACAATGAGAAACATTATAGAATGTAACTACTCTGGTCTAACTACTGACCTTAAATTCTACTTATTCAGCTATTGGGTTCGACTTCTTTTTTCGAGACAGTGGAAGATGAATGATCCCACTTTTTCTATAATGTGTGGGTTTTGTGATGTTAAGAGGAGAGCAGTTTTCTTTTTGTCTGTGAAGGTGGAGAAATTAGGATGGAATTTGGTGGCCTCTTTAAACAGCTCCTTTCTTTCGTGATCGTAGAAGGGGCAGTTTGAAATAAAATGTGTTTCATCTTCCACCGAGTTTGACATGTACATGTAGTATTTTCAAGTTCTTTCGCACACAGGTAATTTGAATATGTTCAGAACTTCTGGCCTTACAGGTGGACCACATTGTCCTGGATGTCCCACCGGTAACAGATGAAAATCACAGAATGAACGTATATGAACTCTCTGGGGCAAAGGAAGATCACCCTCCACAACAGGCCCGCTAATTTGCTCGGTAACGTTACCTCTCATAGCAGCCCTGCCCTTTCAAGCCTGTAAAATCGCTTCTGGCGAAGTTATTGACAGTTGCTCATGAATAATTAATGAGCTAGCCTTATTTGGCACAAACAGTCGTTATTTTTGCTCTGAACCCAAAGTAGCGATGTAAGATGTAACCTGATTGGTTGATAGCATCCCAGCGTCCTTTGCGCTTTTGCTCTAAATGAGCTTAAGCCAACCCTCTGATTGGCTGAAAGCTGGTTTTGTGGTGACGTCGCCAGAAGTGATTTTACCAGCTTGAAAGGGCAGGGCCGCTATGGGAGGTAACGTTACCGAGCGATAGAACGCCTGTTTGGGAGGGTGAGGTAGATTAGCCAAGAAAGTATCATGAGCAGCACCTTATTCTGTATTTAATGACATTAGAATAGAAGTTCCATTCTACAATATCTAAAATGGCTTTAGAATAATTTTTTAGACAGCTAGATCCTGGGTTGTAAAGTGCCTACCCGAATCTGAGTCTTCCTGTTGTTCTGTCTCCTGATTCTGAGGTTCCTGCGAAGTCTGCACTGCAGGCTCCTTCTTCTTCTTCCTCTTTCTTTTCTTCTGTGCAGGTTTCACCACGGCTGTCGGCTTACTCTCAAGCATATCATCGGCTATGGGTTCTGAACACAGAGTATTGATTAGCTAAAATCATAGAATTTGGAAACTTCATAAACTTCACAAAACTTACATATAAAGCACTGTTGAGTAAACCCATTACTATGGGTAAAACTAAAGAATGGTGACTTCTTACCATTGACCAAACAAAAGCTTGAGAAGACTATCTATGATGATTGTAAGTTCTGAAAACTGTGTGAGTTCTTGATGTACAATGCAAGACGACAGAGATCAGAGATGCACACAGAGGTGGTAACGCTTGGTTCCATTCCCAGAGAAGAACACTTACCCTGAAAAAACAAGAAGATAGAATTTAGGATATAATAGTGAGTTAAAGGAAGGCAATATCAAGTTATAAAGAGTACATTAATTTTGTGGCTTCCTTGCTAGTTGGGCTAGCTTGAAAAAAGTGCCATTATACTCCTTCATTTGCAGCAGTTTGCTATCCTGGTGTGAGCTTATTACAATTAAGCACTAACATGCCTTCCATAAACTCTACATGAATTTACATGTAGGCTATCAATCTTTAGAGTACGTATGGTATTGTAGATGCAGAAACAGAGAGATGCAGATGCAGAAACCAGTGGATGATGATGATGATGATGATGATGATGATGATGATGATGATGATGATGATGATGATGATGATGATGATGATGATGATGATGATGATGATGATGATGATGATGATGATGATGATGATGATGATGATGATGATGATGATGATGGTATTGTAGGGTATCTATGGTACTGAATGGTTTGAAAATAGCATTTTAAAATGTTGTGTCGTATACAAGTACCCTCAAAAAGAACTCACTCCTTTCAGGGCCTTGAGCACCTCCTTCCTGCCCTGTAAGACATGTTCCCGGTCCCGCGTGTTGCACTTCTCATCGGCGGCCAGGTCCTCGGCTGTCCGGCCACCCTGCGACCAAAATTTTAAACTTAGCTTTCTATGCAGCATACTGTAAAATGCAGAAATGTTCGCGATGGCTTTATTTTTAAGGTTTTAAACTTAAAACTTTGAACTTAAAACCACTGTAAACATTTCTGCCTGTGTTTCTGTAAAACCTTAAACCTCGCGAACCTTAAACCACTGTGAACACTCCATTTACTCCCTACCGCGAAATCAAAACCACACGAACTTAAATGCATTTACAGTATTCTCTTTCTCTACATCTTCCATCTCCTCCCTCTCTCCATCCCTTTCTCCCTCCCCTTCCTCTCTTCCTCCGTTCTACTCTGCCTCTCTTCCCCTTCTCCTGTCTCCCTCCCTCTTTTCTTCCCTCTCCCCCTCCCATCTCATCTCTTTCCCCATATCTACCCTCCTCCACTCCCTCTTTTCTCCCCTCTCCCATCCCTTCCTCCCTCCCCTTCTCTCTGAAGAACCCAATCCCGTCCAGAAAACGTCTAAGTTTCCTTACCCCGTCTTTAATCCTGACATCTGCCCCAGCCTGCAGCAGGGCAGGTACACAGGTGGGCCGACCGTACCGCGCCGCCAGGTGTAACGGTGTGGAACCCTCCTGCAGGTCACACACAAAATAATATCACAGATCAAATACGAAAGAACAGGGTCACATTCATTGGGGTGAAATGTTCTTTACATTTTGTCATTAGATTCATGAATAAAGCTATTAGTAAATAGACTCAAATTTGATGTTTCTTTTTGCTCAGGTGTAGCTGTGTGGGACCCTCCTGCAGGTGAAAAAAAAACAACAGGATAACATTCACTTGGAGTGGAATGTTTTTTTTTACATTTGTCATTAGATCATAAATTGAAAATGAATAGATGGATGTTGTTTTTTCATTATTTTCACACTGTAAGCACTGATTAGGGGTCTCATAGAAATCAGTTTACTAAAAATGAAAACTGTTTAGGGTCACAATTACTTTGTTTGTGACACAGTCATAATTCATTCAGTTCCTAGTCTAAGAGTTACCTGTATATGATTCTATGACATTTCTAGGCTGCTAGACAGTCATATGATTTGAAACACCTGGTCTCTGACATTTCTTATCGAACAAGTCAGGCTCATCAAAGGTTATGCACATGAAATAACGTTCAAACCATATTGTGTCATGATCTAATCATATGAGTTAGCTTACATTATCGCGAGCGTTCACATCGGCGTCGGCTTTTATCAGCTCTTCTGCCGTTCCACGATGTCCAAACCTGGCGGACAGGTGTAACGGCGTCAGCCCCTCCTGAAACTGAACAACAGACAGGTATAACAGTGAAACTGGACAACAGACAGGTATAACAGTGAAACTGAACAACAGACAGGTATAACAGTGAAACTGGACAACAGACAGGTATAACAGTGAAACTGAACAACAGACAGGTGTAACAGTGAAACTGAACAACAGACAGGTATAACAGTGACACTGGACAACAGACAGGTATAACAGTGAAACTGAACAACAGACAGGTGTAACAGCGTCAGCCCCTCCTGAAACTGGACAACAGACAGGTGTAACAGTGAAACTGAACAACAGACAGGTGTAACAGTGAAACTGAACAACAGACAGGTGTAACAGCGTCAGCCCCTCCTGAAACTGGACAACCGGTGGAATGTAAAACTAAATAACAAACAGGTGTAAGGGCGTCCACCACTCCTAAAACTAAATAACATTTTTCTAAATTTTTCATTCATTCATTTCACCAACTAAATCATTCATCTTTTGTCTTATCCCAGAATTTTCATGACCCAGGTTGTTACAACCACTCAAGAGGTTATATAAGGACAGTTCAAGCTCTACAACTGGATAGAATTCACACACGTTTTGGGTGACATCCATCACTCTTCTTTAGCGTCACTTGAATGATTACAATACTAGTACATCTAACTGGACAACCTGCTGAACATGTGAAAGTCACTAACTAGCGCTTTGCCCTCAGCACCAACTTATCAAGTTCGAAATCTGAACAATTTTCGAACTTGTTTGCTTTAGCTCATGAAATTCTGCTTGCTTCTGGATGAGTCTCACCCTCTCCAAAGCTACAGCACTATCCAGCTCCAACTTTCTGAGGATAACCCCAGGGCTGGTACTCTTTGACCTTTGAACCTGTACTCACAACAGTGGTAGCGTTGACCTTTGCCCCAGCATCAATCAGCCACGGCACCATGACCTCGTGACCTTTCTGTGCTGCGATGTGTAGAGCCGTGTAACCACCCTGGAATATCAGACACAAGTACCCACATTACACACATTGAGACTAGACATAGTACTAATAGGCTAGGGACAGATGTGTTTGCTTGTGTGTGTGGATGGTGTTCAGCACCAAGGACAGGTGTGTTTGCCTGTGTGTGGATGGTGTTCAGCACCAAGGGCAGGTGTGTTTGCTCGTGTGTGTGTGGTTGGTGTTCAGCACCATGGACAGATGTGTTTGCTTCTGTGTGTGGATGGTGTTCAGCACCAAGGACAGGTGTGTTTGCTTGTGTGTGTGTATGGTGTTCAGCACCAAGGACAGATGTGTTTGCTTCTGTGTGTGGATGGTGTTCAGCACCAAGGACAGGTGTGTTTGCTTCTGTGTGTGGATGGTGTTCAGCACCAAGGACAGGTGTGTTTGCTTCTGTGTGTGGATGGTGTTCAGCACCAAGGACAGGTGTGTTTGCTCGTGTGTGTGTGGTTGGTGTTCAGCACCATGGACAGATGTGTTTGGTTATGTGTGTGGATGGTGTTCAGCACCAAGGACAGGTGTGTTTGCTTGTGTGTGTGTGGATGGTGTTCAGCACCAAGGACATTTTTTCAGACAGACTTTTTTCTCATCAATATTGTAAACAAGTCTCTAAACAACAAGGCATTACTGTTATGTACTTGCCTTTAAGCATGAGGCTGTTATACTTAATAACAGGTAGTAATTCTAATATGACTTTATCTAATACTGCCTTATGAGACAAGAATCATAAATAGAGTTATAGTGCATGTTCTGGTACTTATACAAGGTTACAAGGTAAAATCGACATTAAATGAAGAAACTACTTGGCATGACAGACATCCATGGTTTATTCTAACTTTTGAGACCTCAACCATAACATTAAAAAAATACTGAAAAAAATAGGTGATGAGGAAGATCTAGTTACCGTAGTCGTGAGGTTGACATCTGCCTTGGCTTTCAGCAGTTCTGCTACAATCTTCTCATGTCCTTCACGAGTGGCAAGCTGGAGGGCCGTCTGCTTAAATTGCTAAAAAAAATGAAAAAACATATGGTGTAACTACCAGGTGAAACAACACAAGGTGTACCTGACTTGGGTTGGGAAGATAAAAGGCAGTTAAAGGGGAGGATGGGCTCCGCCTTCCAACACCCTGCCTTAGACTCAGTGGATAACAGCGCACTACCCCTTAACGGCCTCAAGAAGGCTATAGGACTGCTGAATGAATGTACTATATGTAAAACAACACATACCCTACACTGAAGGAAAGTACATGTGTTATAATTATGTAGTTAACACAGTGTCATTACTTTGAGGAGTATTCCATTGGATATCTTACACAACGAGCACATTTCAAACTACCACGGGTACAAGGTTGATGAACTGACCGATCCTTTAATGTTGACATCGACTCCTTCCGCAATGACCTTCTGCACGCTTTCAAGGTCACCGTTGTAAGCAGCTGTCCGCAAAACCTGGAAGTACAAAATGGGGCAATAAAACAATTTTCAAGCTGTACAATTTTTCAATAACACAACACAGATGCAATCTTGTACTTTCCACTGGGGGAGAAAAACGTGTGCAGAAAGCTACATTTTCTTTGCCTACATATTGAAATATCTATATGTCATAGTAGCAATACTATGAAAAGATACATGTACTATTTCTAGTCTGGGACTTTCAACTCACTTGGTCTTTCCTTGACATCGTTGTTCCTGGGCTTCCTATAAGGTTGACTCTTCACCACCCAGTTGGTAAGACAACATCACTGCAAATGTTGCTGTACTGCTGGGTAAGTGTAAGAAGTTCTAGCCTGAGTACCAGCCTTTTTAGCTTCCGTCCGCTACCCAAGCTCCGCTGCGCCACCCAAGCTCTGCCGGCCGGTAGTGGAGCTTGGGTGGGCGGACGGAAGCTAAAAAAGCTGGTACTCAGGCTAAAGAAGTTGGGCACTTCCCTGTTAACAGAAACATTTTTATCTATTCACTGGTTTTGCTATTAAACATGCAAATACAAACAGCCAAGGTTGCCCAACTAGTCATTATTAAAAAAAAAATGAATGGATCATAAGTAATCATATCATACAATCAATGAAGGAAATGGACCTAGCGGCACAGAGCCGAAGTCCCTGAAGAAGCAAAATTTGCCAGCCTATACAACACTGATGTCATGGGAGGATCTTAGGTCTAGGGTAAGGCACCCTCCTTAAAGCAGGACCCCTATCGCTCCATTCGTCGTTGGCTCGCTCACGTAGGGGCCCTGCTCTTCAGCGACGGTAGACACGGTTCTGGCGCCGGTACTGACAGTTGCTCATCAAAAATTAATGAGCTATCCTTATTTGGCGGTTAATTTGTTCTGAGCCTAAAGTAATGATTTAACCTGATTGGTTGATAGCTTCCCAGAGTCCTTTGCGCTTTTGCTTGAGATGAGGTTTAGCAAACCCTCTGATTGGCTGAAGAACGTTGCCAGAACTGTGTCTACCGTCACTGAAGAGCAGGGCCCTTATGCGAGCGAGCCAACGACAAATTGAGCGATAGGGGTCCTGCTTTAAGGGGGCTGCATGCATGGGGTAAGGTGGCAATGGTCTTACCTAATTTATTGCATGTAGAGTTTTTGGCCTTTAGAACGACTTTTCAGGTGCATTTGATCGGTAACGTTACAGAATAAACTTTTATTGTTCCTTTCCTTATGTTATGAACAACTTCAATTTAAAACCTCTGATGATATGTTGGGTTACATTTACACTATACAATAAAAAAGACGTTCTTATTCCTATTTTAGGATTTATCGTAGACTGAAAAAATATTGCCAGTGGATTGAATAGAGGTATCGACTTTTACTCCTAGGACACAGGTAATATTTCTGACCCGAAAGAATCTAAGGGACGACAACACTCCTAACAGGTGGGGAGGGGGGCACAGTAACAACTTGGGGGGCCGGGGAACATGATATACTTTGGAAATGAAAAACATAACATTAGCGCTGTTAGAATAATATATATAACACGATCCAGCATTAGACTTCACTTGATCCTGATTCACAACTTTTGTAAACTGCGCGTCTCGTAACCTGGGAAACCGCATGGCCATGGGAGGGGCAGTCATCATCAAAACAACTTGTCACGAGTTGGACAATGTTAATTTGCACCTGTTCTTTTTCATATTAGGTTCAGAACAATACATCATCTAACATTCAAGCTAAAAAAGGCAAACGCAAACCACATTCACCATCCAATATCCAGTTTGTAGGCAAACAAACTCCTTCAGCTTCGTCCATGATATTTCGCGCGCTGGAATGGGGCCAAGGTCAATGACCCGGAAGTTATGGAGGCTGTCTCACTTTACAAAAGAGGGGCGGACCTTGCCGAAAAGAAATTTGTCGATCTATAACGTATAAGATATGAATAGATAAAACACTATTGAAGTATAAGGATATTGAAGCCTTTTCTTTGAAGAATGCTGCGATATTTGCTGATATTTAGGAAACCTTCTCTGAGGAAAAATGTCCGCGCTTCCTGCCGACTTCCGGGTGATGCAATGTAGGAGGCTACGCATGGAAGATATCAGAATAACGTTCTGTCGTTTGTTTCTGGAAAGCTGTCACAACTTTACCAATTCTCTCGTTATAAAATGCTCAATTAAACTAAAACGTAGAGAAGAAGGGTTATAAGTATCATTTAAGTCGATAATTGAGCAAATTTTGGCCCCTTATACTAAAATTGATGTAATGAATTTCTCCAGAAAGCCCCCAAAAGACCATAAATCACAACAACAAATTCCGTTCACTTTCCCTCCCGCCATTTTGGTTCCCCTGAGCACTCGCTGTTCAGAATTCCGTCTCATTCCGAGCCGACTTTCTCGTCTCTTGTCAAGACTCCCGCCCAGAAAACCCGCCGAAAAGATGTCTGAGTTCGTTCTGCCTAGTCTGGAGGACATGTTGGAGCTGTACGGCGCGCCGGTTCCCATGGAAACGGACTCGGACGACACTATGAACATGATACCGAGTCCGCCGCCTCCCAGTGAAGGGTTAGTGAGGTTTACATATTTACATGAGATATCTTCTTCTTGATCTTGATTTGATAGACTAGATGAGCAAACCTTTGAATTTTGCAATGTAAATTGTGTCAGTAGTACATAGTGTGTTATTTATGTCGATATGATAGCCTTTTGCATCACTCCTTTATTTTTCATTCATTCATTTTCTTTCTTCCCTTTTCATAATATTTATCCACCCCTCAAAATTATGTTACCATTCATAATAAAATTATATGGACTATTTTTCATATCTTTCAAATAGATGAATTCAACTCAGTGAATCGAAACTTTAGAAGTGTATTTTCAATCATTTTCTTTGATAATTTGCCAGATTCGTTCATTTTTCTTACGTTTTTCTTTCATCCATCCTTCAAATACATGTATGTTATGTTATAATTTTGATATTTTCCAAAAATTGATTTTGAAAATGTTCCAAAAATTGATGATTTTTGAAATGACAGCTGTCAGTCGATTGACTTGATTCTATCACTTCTTGATTACAAAAGAACTTAAAATGCAGACTTTTTATTTTATTTCAAGTTACTTACTTACTTAGTACCCTCTTTCGGAAGAGACGTTTATGTAAAATGGGGGTCCAGTGTTCGAGGAGGTACCTCATTACTCAGATGGGACAGGGTAACGTTACATGTGATATTACAACATGCTGAATTTATTTCTACTCCACATTTAGATGGGGGGCGGCGGAGTCTTGCTCCTTCTTGAAGCCGGGCCTCAAGCAGTGGGTTAAGCGTGCCTCCGAGAAGCGGGTTCGCAAGTCCTCCAACAAGCACTGAGGCCGGTAAGGAGTTAGTCTTGCTCAAAGTCTCTAAGAGTCTAACTAAGACGTAGTTAGTCAGTAAGTTAGTGGGTTAAGCATGCCTCTGAGAAGCGGGTTTGCAAGTCCTCCAACAAGCACTGAGGCCGGTAAGGAGTTAGTCTTTCTCTAACTAACCAGTATAAGTCTCTAACTAAGACGTAGTTAGTGGGTTAAGCGTGCCTCCGAGAAGCGGGTTTGCAAGTCCTCCAACAAGCACTGAGGCCGGTAAGGAGTTAGTCTTTCTCTAACTAATGAGTCTTGCTCCAAGTCTCTAACTAAGACGTAGTTAGTGGGTTCAGCGTGCCTCCGAGAAGCGGGTTCGCAAGTCCTCCAACAAGCACTGAGGCCGGTAAGGAGTTAGTCTTGGCCTAACTAACGAGTCTAAGTCTCTAACTAAGATGTAGTTAGTGGGTTAAGCGTGCCTCCGAGAAGCGGGTTCGCAAGTCCTCCAACAAGCACTGAGGCCGGTAAGGAGTTAGTCTTTCTCTAACTAACGAGTCTTGCTCCAAGTCTCTAACTAAGACGTAGTTAGTGGGTTAAGCGTGCCACCGAGCAGGGGGTTCGCAAGTCCTCCAACAAGCACTGAGGCCGGTAAGGAGTTAGTCTTGCCCTAACTAACCAGTCTAAGTCTCTAACTAAGACGTAGTTAGTGGGTTAAGCGTGCCACCGAGCAGTGGGTTCGCAAGTCCTCCAACAAGCACTGAGGCCGGTAAGGACATGGGTTTCTAGTTGTTCATTGGTTACTCTCATCTCCCAAATAAACATACCCCCCGGAATAAACATACCCCCCAGAAAAATCTTCAAAATCTAATAAACGTACCCCCCGGAATAAACATACCCCCCGGAAAATTACCAAATTGTCACGTAAACTGTGTCCATGCTACTTCTGTCCTAAGCAGGTAGGTTCTTTTTATTCATTTATGACTGATTCATCTATTCAGATTTACCACATTTGTGGAAAGATTGACATCACATTTTCAAGATGTCAATCCTGACTAGACTGTAAGGTTTGATACACTCACTGGGAAGGACCCCTACTCTTTGTAACACTTAAATGTATAGCATCCAAAATTGTTGGAAAAATTGGGCATAGGTTCCTCGCTATGACCCCTAACCGGGGGCCAACGGTGCTTTCAAATTCAACAAGTGGAAATGTGCATGATACATGCATTTTCTACTTGGAACTTGAAGCAAGTGATCTAGGAACATTGTATAAAGTGACATATGATAAACAAAAGCAGAAGTAGTCGGCAAACTTCTCAAGTTCACTTGGATGGGCAACACCTTCAGAGTCTACTCTTTTTTCACAAATGTATCAACATTTAGAACTTAATATATGCTCAGTAAAAGTATAACTTATCTATAAAAGCCATATAGAAAGGACGAACTATGACATGTATATGATTTTTTATATATATCTCAACTTGCCATTTATTGTGTTATGCAAATGTAGAAACAGAGATTTGTATGTTTTCCACAAAATATATTGTCCTTGGTTGTGTTGTTGCAATCCAAATAATTTCAAATCCAAAATTTACCCTTGTATGTAGAAAAGAAAACTTTCATTTTGAGAGACTAAATTGTCAAACAAATTTATTGTTTAGATACAGAAACCCCAAGCTTGTACAATGTTGCCAAAAACCACAGGGTTCTCATGTTACACATCAGAGCCTGAGCTAGACGGAGCGGCGTCAGAACAAGCCCTCCCAGACAGTAAGGGGCGGGGCTATCAGAAGCTACACTCAAACTTCTTGGAAAGCTCGGGCATTCTCTCTGAAGGGGAGCGATCTTTTTAAAAGTATTTTTATGTGATAATAGCCCTGATTAGATTGCAATCTAATTGTGTATAGACTTTATTACACAAAATTTTACCTTGTTCAAATTCTGTACAGTGTTGACTAAGGCAAAGGAGTTTTATTTGTAGATCAAAAAAAAGTGTTTCCCCTTTGTCGAGGTGAGCTTTTCCATTCATGAGAAACTTTCCCACGGACTCACTGCCGTGCGTCTTTACTGTGGCGATTTTCGAAGGACTAAATGTTCATGTTTGTGGTAGGATTGAAACCTTTTGGTATATTTTGAAAGTGATTGTACAGTTGTTGATACTAAGACACAATTTTTACGTGGTGTTTTTAAATTTTCAAAGTTTTGGCTCCTTGATCTCACGTGAGCAGAGTAATTTTACATGCGTACTTGAAACAGACGGTGCGCCGCTGGCATACTCATGTAATTTGTTTTCTGATCAGCGTGCTATGATTTACGATGTAAATAGAGACTGTCAAAGTTGTGTATATGAAAAATACATTTCAAAACTTCATTGTGCCGTCTTATTTTCCCCTTAAATAACGTTTAATTTGTAGCGAGATCGACCGATATGTTAGTACCGCCAGGATTTCACAAATGCCGGGTCATTGTAGCGGCGGGGAAACCCACGTCATTTGGTCAAGTAGCGATTTAGGAGCACAAATATCGGGGAAATATGGGGAAAAAACTTAACTTTCGTTATATTTGGGATCTCTGGTAAGCAAAGCCCTAATGAATTTTCAAAAAAACAATAAACGTACTGTCCAAAATAAGAACGTACTGGATGGATTTTGAGGCTGAAAAAAATAAACGTACCGGTACGTTTATTTGGGAGATGAGAGTAGTTACATTTTTAGTTACTCAGCCACATGAGAGCCCACAAAGGAGGACAAGCTTCCCATTGATCTTCGGAAGCGAGGAAACAGCCATCACAGTTACATAGTAGTTCGTTTGTTTTATCTGAATGTTATGTTGGCTCAGGCATGGATCAAACATTACCTGTTTTCCTTATCTTAAAAAAAGTAGATTGAATTGATTATTCTTTAAACAAATAAAAATCCACATGATCTAAAGTACAGTGGACTCATTCCTCAAGCTAACCGACCTCAAGCTAAATGAGAATCCCCATGATGTTGCCCGTGTACTAATATTTCCCCTTCCTGCTTTGTTTTGTTACAGAGGCGCCAGGCCTCACTGTCTGCACTGCCGAGCCAGATGGGCCAGCCCCCCACCCCCACGCAGTGCAGACAGAGGAGCGCCCCCATGCGGGGCGGACAAGAAGTGCAGGCTGTCGCCAGAGACCCCTTTCCCCCCTGGCCGACCTTGACAGCCTCCCTTCCCTCCAACAACTAGCAGAGCTGGCCCCGGACGATGTACATGTATATAGAGAAATACAAGCAGCTTTGTATGAGGTATGGACACAACGCAAACTCTTATAAAATGGAGTCTCACCCTTTACTTAAATACTAAGTAAATCAGTTTCTTACTACAGTCTGTATTTGTATGTTTTTACTTCCACTTCTAGGTTGATTTTGATTGTAAAAATTTTCAAATAAATGTGTTAATCCGTAGATTTAGTCTGAAATAACAAGGTCAAGTATGCATGATACAACTTTCTTAACCCTCAAACCACCGTATGGGGTCAAACAACATGTGCCATTTTGACATTTCGAGTCGAAAACAAAATTCCTTCTATGAGTTTGTTTGTATATATGTCTTATTACTTCTCACAAGTTTTTACCGAGATTGGCTCATTGTTGATTAAGTTATCCTAGAAAGTTTACGCATGGTCCAGTGGGGTCAAAACTGACCCCAGCAAAATCTGCACTCATATTCCCTATTGTTTGATACTTGTCATCTAGTAACATGTATGATAAGGGTTATCATGAACATAGTCACAAAATGTAATTTTGTAGAAACGTGAAAAAAACAAATTTTTAAAATGAACGTAAAGATTAATGACGTTGCGACGTATTATGACGTCATTTTTGTGATTTTATTGACGAAAACCAACAAATTGGGGATTTCCATATAATTCAAAGGTACACGATAAAACTTGAATAGAAATTATGTATGATAAATCATAATATATCCAAAGACGTTATTTGTAGATGGCAACAGGAACGACGTCAAAATGACGTCATAAAAATTACATTCATATCAAGTTACACTAGCGAAATCCGCCATCTTGGTTCCGCCATCTTGAATTATTTTAAATGCATTTTTTAATCATATAACCTAATAAAACAATAAAAATGGGCCAAAACGTTTACATTTAGATGTTTTCTGTTTGAATAAACATGGTAATGATGAAATTAGAGGTTGAAATAGCCGATTATAGCTAATCTAATTATATCGCTCGCCATCTTAGATTTTGACTGATGACGTAATCACATATGCATAAATTATGAATATTAAATCATAAAAGTGATAGTGTATTAAATTGGTTGGTATTGATGTAAGAAAATAAGTGCAGTTTAAAAAGACAGCCCTAGAATTACATTGTAAAATCCAAAATTAGCGACTTTTTCCAAATATGGCTCTAAGAAACCGGTTGCCATAGCAACATGTAAAAATTGATTAGATATTTCATTAAATTCGAATTCTTGCCAACGAAATTTTAGCAAAGGTGACCAAGTTTGGCTGTTCTGGCGTAAGACATTCAGATGCTATATGACATCAAGTGTTGGCGCAGGCCTCAAAAGAGCCCGCTTGTCTGAATAGCGTTAGTTGGAAAAGACGATGATCCCTATTTTTGCATGAATTATGGTAATGAGCAGAAATTATTCACACCTAATCATGTCAAACTGTCCCTTATAGATTACTTAAACTATACATATATACAAACCACAAAAATAGTCACCAATAAAGCTATATTTGTAGAAAACATTGTGGGGTCAGTTTTGACCCCATACGGTAAGATTAGTCGTAAAAAGGCTACGGTGGTTTGAGGGTTAAGATGAATTTAGAGGTTCAATTTTTTTTTCCTTTCTTCAGAATCCAATCCCACCGAGTGCAGATGTCCAATCAACGCCCTTCACCGCAGTCACGTATTCTGATGAATCAGCTGACCTTTCACCCTTGTCACCTGACCTCGATGACCTCCGAATGGATGCCCAGGACCTGTTCGGATGCGACAGCTTGGACCTCCAAGCCGGAGAGAACTCAGTCCTGTTTGGAGCTGATTTCTCACCATTTGACAAGTTTGACGACATCCCCACAGAAATGAACATAAACATGAACTCTAATAACTTCAGTGACGACCAAGATGACAACTTAGACCTTGAGCTTGACTCTGGCATGGAGGAAAATGTTTGGACGTTTAGTCAGCGTCTTCTATCCCCTCTGTCTTCCCCCTCTGAGGTTCACACACCTCCTAGCCAACCCTCGCCTCCCATGGTCTCTTCCACTGTACCGTCTCCCCCTTGCGTTATCATTTTGCCTGGCCAATCACAGGAGGCGCAAACTGGAACAAACATTTCTTTGGGAAATTGCGATGGAATGACTCTTCGCCAGTTGGTTTCCGCCCCGCCAACCAAACCCCTTTCACCACCTGTTGTCGATCTTACCTCAGATTCTGGAGGCAAGCCGGCCCCTCAGCTGGCTCTGGGCTCTCAGAGCCCCCTCTACTTGACCCCGCCAAGCTCTGCCCAGGCCTCCCCCAGGAAAAGCCCCCCTAACACCCCTTTCCACTTCCAGAGCGAGCCTGGGACTTCCGTCGAAACCCTCTCTCAAACGAACTCAACTCCATCCTCCCCTTCCAACCTGCAGTCACAGACAGCAGAGAGCACGGCCTCCCAGTGTCACTCCCCTGGGTCGGTGTGTGTTCTCTCTCCGCCAGGGTCAGTCCTCCCCTCCCCACCTGGCTCGTACACCTCCAGCCTGCCCCCCTCCCCCTCCTCCTCTGTATGTAGCCTCAGTTCCACAGAGGGGCTGATCCAGAAGGCAGAGAACACCATCACGAGTGCGGAGATCAAGGCCCGAGACCAGGTCAAGCTGGTCGAGGTTCAGGCCAAGACCTCGCGCAACTACCGTCGGTCGCTCGCCCGGTCTCACGACCTGGATAAACTAGCGAGTAATTTAGAACAGGAGAACGGAGAACTGAGAGGGAAGATCGAAAGTCTGACGAGCGAAATCGCGCTCGTTAGGAAGAACATTGTGTTGGTGATGGCAGGGAAGATGCCTGTGAAATGAAAAGTGTTTTGCTGTGGTTTGAATCTGAGTAGTTAGGCGAGTTATTGGCTGGGAAGGATGGGGGGTGGGGGGATTGTATAGTGAGCACAGTAGTTTAGAATACAAGAAGTTAATGCCCTCAGCACTGTTCTGTTCATTTGATAACTTGTATGAGTGAGCATGTAGTGACGTGGACAAGGTGATCGGTTGGTGATATTAGAACACAAGTTTGTGACAAGACAACAGAATACGTTTGTGTTTAGAGATTGACTGCTGAGTAGGTGTTCGAAATCCTTATAAGTACAATGGGCAATTTCAAAGTGTAACAAGATGTATTCCAACTCATACTTGATTTGGATAAACTTGAATATCTAGTCAATTCTTGCAAACGACTGTGTCTTTCGTTGATGAAGGTTAGACATCAAGGTAATAAGATACGCCAAAAATAGTTACTCAAGCGACTGGATAAAATTTTGTGTCTTTCCACATATACTTCTAGGTGTGATGTTGTTGGTGATGTAACAAATGCAAAGTAATAAAGCTGAAAGCTGCAGAATTCTGGCCATGTTTATTCTTTTTCTGTGCAAGATGTAGACAACAAGCTGCATTGCACGACCACTTCCAGATTTGCCCTCTACCCCTTGGACAGCCTGAATACATATAACTAAGACAGAGACGTCACACACTTGTAGGAGCAAATGGAAGCAGTCAAACCTGTACTAGTAGTGATCACCTCTGCACAAAGACCACTACACCATTGTGGTCACCTTTTGTTGGTCCCTTGGACTACACCTAGCCTGACGAATCGCACTCCTAGTCCTAGTGGCCAGCCGGTCCTGTAACCGCCATGGTCAGTAACCTCCGGCTGAGAGCTTGTGTAAACACAGGCTAGATTAGACCCAAGGGTTAAGATTCCTGTCTATAGCAATCGCCTGTATACTGTGAGCACCTGTATCAAGTGGTCACTATAGCCTGTTGACTGTATTAAATTTAACAGTACAAACTATTATAAGAAAGCCAAAAAAGGTAGTACATGTTTTGTGGTACGTATCTCAGAGTCTTATGAAGAAAACTTTGCTATTCTGGACCATTGAGGTAAATACCTGCACAGAGTGTTCCAGTAACCAAGCATATCTCATTTAAAGGCAGTGATGCATTTTATTTCGTCAATGAACCTCTATAGACTTAGCTCCTCGGGCACTAGTTGAAGCCACAGGCAGTTCTAAATCATGACTACCTGCCGCACTATAAGTTTAAAATGTAACAATATCTACCTGTTACAAAATCAACATGAAACACAGGCTATTCTGTCATCCCCCAATCAGGTTCAGCTACCTTAAGACTATGGTTGAAGATTGCACTACTATTTTTCACTGAAATAAAGGCCTCTTATACTTAAGAAAACACACAAAGGCCACGTACGTTCACACACATTCTTTCTGCCATAGCAAAGCATGTATTTCATTAGGACAAGACACCACAGAACACTGTAAACTTGCATAGACAAAAGACCATACAGTTCACATGGGGGTATTCGAGCACATTTGCATAGCACCACGCTAACACTGGCATTTTAGCTTTGCTGGTTATCAATTTTTGCCTGAACAAAATATAGAATCTGTAAATACAGTCACAAACATGTACATGTAGCTATACATAAACATGTAGAAAGAATCTGTATCAATGCAGCAGGCAACTGTTGACTGCTATGTAGGTGTCTCTATTTGCATATACAGAGCATTTTTTTTATTTTATCGGTTTCTAAACATGTTTTCTGGTTCTCTCCTCTTTGAGCTGCACAGACATTCGAAAGTGGTTACTTGAGAGGGTCAGAAGACCGAAGATCTTTCTACGTCCAAACACGCTCGAGCTTTGATGACACCGAACATATTTTCTATGTCCAAAAACGCTCGAGCTATATGTATCATACACTGAAATGCAAATATGGACATCGACATGGTCGACACTCTCTAAATTATGATCAACAACATGCAGGGACAGCTCTGGTTTTCATATCACTCTGAATCATAGAAACTAAATTTTCCCTTTCATATATGAAAAATGAACACAAAAAAAACACAATTTATAGATGAAACAACATTGAGTGAGAAAAGCAACTACCTAGAAATGAATTCCATGTTGCGCCCAAAATAGTTACTCAAGCAACTGGATAACATTTTGAAACAGTCAGACGTTTCAGATAGCATCCGCTGTGATCTGGCAGAACCAGGTTTTATACCAAGACTCTGAATAGATATGTTAATGAAGTGAATACAATTTCAGATGGTTCAGTATAGTAGGTCAAGACTTACAAAATTTTATCCAGTTGCTTGAGTAACTATTTTTGGTGTATTTTATTACGTGGATGTCTAACCTTCATCATGTTGTTCTGAAACATTGGCCATAAACTTGACAACAGAAAAGAATTCATAGCGTATGTGCCTCGACTTCGCCACAACTCCATTTGTCCTTAAATAGTCTCTTGTACATGAAAATAGCGTATCAAATATATTCAGCTCCAACCTAGTGTACCTAAAATCATCGAACGAACTTGCAAAATTATGTCACACAAAATACTTATTATTCTCCTTAAGATAAATAGAGTTATTATAGTTTTGCTCTTCAGTTTTGTTACATTAAATTACACCACTCATATCTTCTGAAACTAGACAAACCCATGTCATAAGCTCCATATGTTCATACATCTACGACTGTCTAAAGAATTGAGAAGAAATCGAACCTGTACATAGCAGTATTAATTAGTCTCTAGATGTAGTAAGATATCACATTCTAATATCACTCAGTCTGTAATTATAGTTCTGCCTTATCACCATGACCTGTACTTAGCTTGCAAGAGCATAAAGTTTACGTACAATAAAGGTTTTTCATTCATTCATAATCATCAGAATATCATCATGAAGTAAACACTTTAAATTTGTGCAACAATATCTTAAATTGCACCACACGAATTCAATATGTATGTTCTCGAATTATCTTATAAAATCATACTTCTCTGGAGAGGGGAAAGTCTGTACCTTAATACACACAATTTTACAGAATTTATATACCGTAACCAGAGTCAAATCTTCCTCCAAGACATTATTACACAGTGAAAAACAGGGGACTCCAAGTACTGTAAATGCATATAAGTGTGCGGAGATTTAATTGCACAGTGGGAATATTGAGTGTTCCCGGTGTTTACGGTTGAAACAAGTTGGTGGGCGGGCAGAATGCAGAAGAAGCATTATCGTGGCGGTTTTTAAGTTTGCGGTGAAGAGGGTACCGCCCAAAACCACAGACATTAAACCGTCGCGAACTTAAATGCATTTACAATATTCCATTTTGCTGTCATTTCACTCAAACCGAGAACTAAGAAAATAATTTGGTGTGACAACACATTGTTACATCGCATATTCCTCTTTACAAACGGTGAACAGTTTGTGCGTGCAGTCAGTTTTTCCATTCCTTCATGCTACTGAAACAATCTCACATTAAACAAACAAACAAACTGGCGGGTACAGGACAACATGTCAAAATTTAGCTGCAAATTTTACCCTGTAAGTGCCTTTAAGATATATCACATATATCGTGTTAATCTCATGCATTACATCTAAACATTGAATTCAGTTTTTCTCCAACGAAATTAAGGGATAACCCTTAAGCTGCCAGTCCCGGTTTTAACAGGGATACAGAAATATGCCTTATGTGCTGCACCCGGTTATAACCGGGATAGGGTATTCCCCAGAAGAAAACAGCTTTGCGTGCGTGTAGCGCGTGAAGACCGGAAGTTAGGGGAGTTAGGGACGCCGGGTGTTTCGCGGGTTTCATGAGGGAGGTCAGGGGTCAAACATTTTTGATTTTTACTTGGCTAAAAAACCTGGCAGCTTAAGGTTTTTTTTTAACAAAACTACAGTTTTTCTTAAAATCGTCTTCCGGGAGGGACGTAAAACGGGGGTCCCGTGCTCGAGGAGGTGCCTCGAACACGTTAAACAGCCTCATTACCCTACACATTGGGTACCTGCCTGTGGCACTGGCTGCAAATACACCTGATATTATTATTATTATTATTATTAGATATAAGACATAGGTTGCTCTTAAATAAGACATACATGGTACATTTGTCTTGAATACAACACAATACACAATGTACATTTTGGTAAAAGAACAAGTACGACTTAAAATGTAAATACATATTGAGAGTTCTTTCCAAAATTCAGTTCCTTACTGTTTTAGACCACATTAGTTTGATTTCATAGATATGCAGACAAAAAAAATACAATGTAAGTTCCCTTTCAAGTATTAACAATTTTCTTGCAGATGTTGGTAGCAACGACACAAGAATTTCATAATAATATATTGCAAAATTTGCCGATAGTTCCCTTCCCAATATCTCTTATGCCTTTATATATAACTTCTCGCATCAAATCTACTGCATTTTCGAAGGCTTTATACCAGCACTTTTGTTACAACTGCTGCAAGACTATAATCTCATCTACTGGTGCTTTGTTACACCGTGAATTTGGGGGCCAAAACCGAACCTTCAGATTGGCACAAAGAATGCCTTATCCTCATCTTGACTACAAAGAACAGAAGAATGCTGGAGCTTCACACACACAATATCAGAGACCCCTTGTGACATGTTGCAGTACTGCAGGTGTATAGCCTGAAGTAAGATCCACCCTGCTGATTTTGCCATTGCAAGTGTGGTCAGAAAAGTCAACGCTACTGCTCCAAACTTTTATTGTTCTGTATCATATACAGCCGGTACATATTACATATTGAAAAGGACAGATTTTCTTAACATTATTTTTGTTTTCAATCTCAATTTTTTTTCACTCTCAATACTTTTGTTTGCAAATTGCTGGTGGGTACTTGATCTAAAATATTGCAGGGAACTTCAAGACAAGAAAAGCACAGTTGGCAGTTACTCAGACACTCAGCCTAGCACGGACACGTTCTACCAGCTTTTAAGCCTTTTTCCCTTCTTTGTATACGTTTGGGAAGTGGCCAACAGGACTGTTCATACAGTAATTAACAAGATAATGCACCGAACACAGAATAATCTCAGGTGGCGTCAGTATTTGGAACAATCAGCGACCGCGTAGTACTGTACTGTATCTCACACACGGGGAACAACAGAAAAGACCGTGGCTTTCCTTTTCCCCCATGTACGGTTCCTTTTACTGTTCTTGTATGTTGACACGTGTATGATCTTAATATGTGAAAAATGAGTAATTCAAAATCAGACCAAAATCAAATCATTTACTCTTCTTTCCCTTATTTTCTACCTTTAATAGGCCAAGCCAATTCAATTTGTTAGCTGGGTTCTTACATCTTGAAAAAGAAATGCTGAAATGTGAACAGTCTGCAGGGAAGGTGCATGTCTTGGTACACACAATTTTAGGGAATGAATTTAGCCAGACTCAAGTTATCCTCTCAGAACTCTGTTTTCATCTTATCATCTTGCCTAATTTTTATTTTATTTTAGGGAAATAAGTCAGAGATCCACGGAAAAAAGTTGGCATGTGGCCCTACATGTACACGACTGGCTTAACGCCTCTAACTCGAAAGCGATTTGTCTAAAAAATATTCAGCAGTTCAGGCATTCAAATCAGAGTCTCACAAATTCTGTGTATCTACCCTAAACGCTTCAAGCTCGGCCACACTTATAGAGAATTTTGGAAGCCTTAGGCCGATCAGTTCTACTAAACAACGAACATTCACAGTTTTACTGTAGTAGTGTTTTAGCGATACTATAAGGGGCTCTATGTAGGATTTGGACGCTGTGCAATTTCAATCAACTAAGGTGAAAGGTAATGGTTCAATAGCCTTTCAGGCTGTGAGGCTGTGGGTTGTTAAATCACTGTGTCCGGGAATTGGTATCGGAAGGCGGAGCCCAACCCTAGCCTACCCTTCCACTATACTTTTTACCCCTAAATGAATTCAGGTACAGGTACTTACTTTCACACCTGTGGGTGGAGTGAGGAAAGTCATGTAAATTAAGTGCCTTTCCCAAGGCCAGGAATGGACCCCTGACCTCCCGATCTCGTGTCCACAAGATTAGCCCCCTAGCCACCTACATCATTGCACTAGAATTTACAATATTCAGGGACTGAACCTGCAATGTCATTGCACAATACAAACTAGATAAAGAGCGGCAATCTTGGGGCACAAAAGTCAGAAATCATGTTGTTTACACCCAAGTTTACTATTTTGGCGCCACAAAATTTGGACCTAGTGCAGATCATTTTAAATTGCTTTGTCCATAGACACCAGAAATATGTAACAATGCTGTAAATATGCCCAAAAGTGGACAGAAATATCAGGCAGATGGAGATTTTGTTGTTTTTAGTTTTGCCGCGACCAAAATCTTACACAGAGCTCCCCCTGAAGCCCCTGTCACACATTCAGGACCTTCCCATGACTTTAACCCCTGACCCCTCCCTGACCATGTTCGGTGCTGGGTTGGGAGTAGTCTGGCTAGCTCCTATTCTAGCTCCAGTACCCTCATTTGATCGTATCAAAGAAGAATATAACTTTCCTGACTTTCATTTTTCAAAAAGTATGGTCGGTTGGCAGAGACAAATAGGAAACCTCCCAACCATAGATTACCTCTTTCATGTCTAACTCCCAACCACGGTCTGGAGAATACGCAAGGTAACTGGTCCTGAAGCAATTGGATGAAATTTGGAAACTGTCAGACGTTTTTAGACAGTATCTACTGCCCTTAATCACTGACCAAACAAGTATTTAAACAATTTCCTCATCTTGACAGCAGGCAGTGGATGCTGTCTGACATGTCTCTTCCAAATTGTATCCAGTTGCTTGAGTAACTGTTAACTGTTACCTAATGGGTATCTTATCATCTGCGATGTCTAACCTTCATCGACATACACGTTTATGTATGGTCAGGAGAAGGTCGGGAGGCCATGGTTATCGCGTATGTGTGACAGGGGCCTGCGTGCGACGTGCGACGGACTAACTGTCGCAAGCCGGCGTCAGTGTTTCCCCAGCCTGAGGGCGTTCAGTAACCGGAGGAGCTGGCCAATCATGATGAACCACAGGTTACGCACGCGGCGCGATCTCGCGATCAGGACACGCCAGGCGATGACGACCGCGACGAATTTCAGGACATACTGGATACGAAGGACTCTGTGGGGACACAATAATTATCTGTTTTAGACATTAAATATACATTATACAGTACTGATGAACAGCTGGCATTGTGACTCTAAAAACAACTCAATGAATCATGAATCATTTCAGAACACTCAGACGTTTTTAAGATTCAAAAGAAAAGTTTACTAAAAAATAATCTTTAAAAAGCTGCTTGAAACACAAAGTGCTTATAATACTGACCAACCACTGGCACAGAGACTGTGTAAAAACAACTGAATTATCAATCATTTTAGACATCTTTAAGACTCAGCAGAAAATTTACATTCCAATACATACCTGACAGCAAGAAACATGCTTTGCCAAACATAAGTATGGTACTACATATCTATGTACCTTTCATGTAAACATAATACTGAAAGGGGTATTACCAAAAACTAATTCCTTTGAAAATGTATGGATACTTCAAATTAAACAGTCTACACACACACACATGTAGGTCCTTATAGAGCATCTGCCTCCATGTTGATATTAGGCTTAGGTCTTGATAGTCTGTTCTTGAAATTGAATATGAGACACTGACCTCTGTATGTATCTCCGACATTCGGGGATCTTGCTGACATCTTCCTTCAGGACGTAGCGCTTCGCCCCGATCAGGTAGTTCTCCATGTACTGGTCCCAGTCGATCGCGGAGACATCGAAGTAAAACAACTGGAGAAACATGGAGGGAAAAATGGTCTCATTCAAATCCCATCACTAGTAAACCATGACACTGGTGTAACACTTTGGACACTTTGCGCTACATGTACTTAAAACAATTTTTTAGGAACAAATTGGTCTTTTTGGTGTGTCTGTTTGTCTAAGTTTCTGCATCATGTATCTCAACCACTGCAGAGTGCCAGCAAGTAAAGGTCAGAGTGGCAACTGACAGACATTACAGGTCATGGGGTCAATGAAAGAGCCATTACCAGTGCATGAGGTACTGTTTTTGGTCTGTACAAAAAACGTAATACTATATGCTTGTCTGTTTGTGTTTTCGCAGTAACATATAATATTCTATCAATATATTTTTCTGTTGATCATGCTTAACTACAAGGAGGCATTCATTATTCACTCATTCAATCATTCACTAATTCATTCATTCACTCGTTCATTCTCACCTTCCTGTCCTCCTCGCTGAGCTGGCGCTGCAGCTTCATGACGTTGGTGTTGGACCAGTCCCACCCCCTGCAGGTGAACCAGTCCAGACTCTCCAGGGACTTGTGCAGCTTGTCGTACAGCCGGACCATTCTATTGGCAACAAAAACGGGGGTCAACAACATGTACTTGTGCTGTTAGGTGATGCTTTGCACCAAACAGAATAATATGTGATCATGACAAGATTTAGAATATAACACTTGTAGTTGTACAGTAGCAATCTGCTAAATGATTTTAAAACTAGTTAACTTCATTTGATACAACACAATGATTTTATTCTTGTATGTAGTTGGTACATTTGTATATCTACTCAAAAGAAGCTGCATAATATATATTATAGAGTTGACTGGTTTCTGTAGTGTACAGTCATGTCTTTTAAGCCTTGCACTGAATTCTTTCAACATGCACTCTTTGAAAATGTTCACGTGTAAGGTATGGTCCTTTCTATTTATTCATTTTTGATTCTCAGAATTTGTCCAAACTTCTACTCCCTACCGTTTCTATAGTGAAGCCGTCCCTTACCTGGGTTTCTTGCCCATTGCCCTGAACAGGACGTCGCTGATATACGCTGGGAGGAGGTGGGTAATCGGGACCCAGAACTCATGCCACCATCTAGGGTCAAAAGTCAAAGGTTGTGTCAATCGTAACAAACATAATGACATAGTTAAAGTCATTCGACTAAAGGGTATCGCAATAAACCAATAAACCAACCAATAGTCATACAATTTGGAGCAAACTCATGAGAAGTTGTTTATTTCCATTGTGAGGTCAAATATGTTCTCTGACAGTTCTAAAATTTTAGCATGAAAACAATCATCAAAAACTCAGAGCTGGCAGGTAAGCTTGAATCTTAGTCTCCAACTTTTGTCATCATCTATTCCCTGAAACTGTGAGCCAGGGTGCAGACTCTGTTCTCATGTGGCTCTTCCAAGTTTAGCATTTTCTGCATTTGAAAATATAAAATTGACATCTACTAAGTATAATTCCACCAGGGTACATAATCCCGCCACCCTGAAAAGATATGTCCAAACAGATCTCCAACCCAACGTCTTCCAGTATAATGCACTCCTGTATATCTAAACTGTGCATACCTGGGGGGTGCTGCACTAGAGATCTCTCAAATCCACTGTTTCTCAATGTGGCGGATTTATGTAACCCAGCGGATTAATGTTAATGGAGGTTATATACCCAAGAAGAAGCAGCCTACCTAAATATGTAATGATATACGTTGTTAGAGTTATTGGGACTCAAATGACTGTGTATCTTTGCTATATCGGACCCTTTCCTCTTCCCTCGTGACCTCAATGAAAAGCGGCCTGCTTGCTGATTTGAGCTTATCATGAATAAACAAAGGTTAAAACAAACTAGAACTAGCCAGAAGGGAGCATGCAGAGGAGAGCCGAAGGAGGAGAAAGGCGGCTGCCCAGAATCTACCAGCCCAGGCCCAGTTCATCTGCGAGCGATGCGGGCGAGCATGCCACTCCAGGATAGGACTGTTCAGCCACCAGAGGGCCTGCTCAACCCCTTCCCACTTATCCTCCAAGACGGGGAATGAGCCAGAGAGAGAAACAAACAAACGAACCTGTGTAGGGTGAACTGGGCTCCTTTAGGGGGGATTCTGAAGGGCTGCTCCAGGGGCGTCTCCAGGTAGAAGTCAATAGTCTTGGTGGCTGCAGGAGCAAAACAGAAAATCATTGACGGCTCGCTGAACATCGCTTCATCGTTCGATGCAATCTTGTCACCAATGACGCACAAAAATGATGGCCATTCTGTCATCTTGACCAATGGCTAATATATGAAAAGATAATGATTATACGTAATCATGTCAGGAAGTGTTTTCCAGGTGTTTCTGGCATGATTTTAAACCTTTTAAAAGTCAGTTGTACCTCAGGATTTACATTTGTAGAATGCAACTGTGAACTATGCATGGAAGGAAATAAAGTTTGGGTACCATATTCCTTCCCAAACAAGACCTACTCACATACCAAACATCATTGTAATTAGGGGTGGATACCGGTTCGCTAAACTTGGACTTGGACCTTATTAAGCCAAACCGGTATCCACCCCTAATCGTAATCCATCCAGAGGTTCTTGAGTTATACTGGCTACGAAATCTGGAAACACAGACAGACACACACACGCACAAACACACACCTACAGACACACAGACATGCCAAAAACTATGCCTCCATTATAATGTCGGTAACTAGTATGTACATGTGTATACCCACCTATCTGTCCCCAGGTATAGGGGTTGGTGGTCCCTGTGGTGCAGTTATAGATCTGAGTTTCTCCTGATCTGGAGGGGAAGAAGTACAGTACATCCATGTCAGCTTTGGACAAAGACTGGACATAACTTGGTTAGCTACTCAGTCTGTCTGTTGAAGAGCTCAGTCACAAAATACCCGATCATGCACATGAAACACATGCAGTGTACTACACCTGAATCTACAGTTTACATGCCTCTTCTCTTTTCTTCAAACATGTATAAACAACTTGGTTGTTTCTTCCCAAGCTAACTGCTACTCTTCGGCCATTTTCCACCACCTAAAACACAACCAGGGGCACTCGTTCAATCTCGAATCCACTGATATCCTTGACCGCGAACCCCGCTGGTTCGAACGTGGAGTAAGGGAGGCAATATATGAGAGGATATACAATCCAACCCTCAATAGGAAAGGAGGGCTAAGGGTGGAACTGTCTGCCACTTGGGATATAGCCTTGGGGGCAAACCAGCTTTAGCTCCTATATTAAAACAATAGGAGCTATTGTCCCCTTTACTTCAACCTTGTCTTGAGTTGTCTAATTTGCTTTCTATTGGACTATCTAAAAATTTGTCTTCTCTTTATTTGCATATCAATTCATAGTTCGTGGTTATAAACCTGCTGTTCGACTGATCTTGCTCACAGTCACTGACGAAAAGTAGTGGATGCTACTTGAAACGTCTGACTGTTTCCAAAATCATATCCAGTTGTTTGAGTAACTGCTTTTTTGGCGTATCTTATTACCTGGATGTCTAATCTTCATCGACGCATGTATAAACAAAGTCATAAAGACTGACCCTTTGACAGCGATGTTCCAAGCCGCAGCGATCATTAAGTTGATGGGAACATCTACGGGCACTATGTCGGCCTTGGCCGCGGGATCCCCGGACATGGTACGCAGAATCCCCTTCCCAATCTGAAACAACACAGTACAGGTAGCATAGGTTGCATACAAATCAGCAGTGACAGACCAACACATCAAGAAACAACTGTGTAATAGACTAGGACAGGGCCAAGGTGATAGACCAAAAGGACAACAGATACACTCGCTCGGATTTATGTGCCTATGTGGATCAGAAGATTTACTCCAGTCATGAACTGTGATGAGGGGGGGATACAAACTCAGTCACGTTTGGGACAACCAGTGCCCCTAAGAAGCTATATAGGAGGTAACTTTTTGGTGAGCTTAAATGTGTACTTTGTTATCCATAGATTACTTAAGTTTGACTAACTTCTTTACAAATGTTAAAGTACTTACAGCGATGAAGATTCCGGTTGGTCCGTTGAAGTTGTCCACCCAGCCCTGATAAGAAAAGGGAACAAAACTGAATTTTCACAATCCTTATGATATGATAAAACACATTTATGATACAACTTGTACAAGATTGTAGAAAAACAAAGCTTAGGCCACAGCAAGTAAATTTTATGGATGACATCAGCGCGCTCATTAATTTTCGCCTGATTTCGAAAAAAAAAACAAGATTTTTTTTTACCCTTCGGCAATGGTCAACATACCGAAAATAATACAATATGTCGCAAACTACAGTCAGTTCTATCGCAAAAACGTTCTAGATGCCATAAAAAGGCATTTGCAAATGTGAAATTGTGAAAACTTTGTACAAATGCGTTGTACAATTATTGTGTATGCAAGCTGTAACAAGATTGCTCGTCGTCACGAACTTACAGGGAGACACAGTGCAGCCCTCATGCCAAACTTGTAATATAGTCTGTAATTTCTGTGCCAATATCATCAACAACGTGTTATTCGATGTGCTGTTCTTGAATGAAGTGAACTTCTAACAAATTTAAAATTTCATTGCCCTCTGGTGATATGTCCGTCCGACAAAAGCTCTGTGTTGTGCAATTGTTTGATATGATCCAGCAAACGTGAGGCTCAATTGCTCGCATTTGATGGCATTTGTTGACACAGTCAGTGAGTGTTCCATATGAATACCCAGTTGAATATAGTTGCTGCCAAGGTGTTTCATTGCGTATGAATGCCCATGACTTCCTGGCACGTTTGACCAATTGCTGACGTCACGTATCCGCAATGACACGTGTCAATTAAGTCACGTGTCCGTAACTCTCGCGAGTTTAAGTTCGGCAGTGATTGGTCAATATTGATCCTGAAGAAGGCGACAGTGGTCGTCGAAAATTCGATCTGTGAATACCTTAGTGTTGGAAGAAAGTTTAGCATTGTATTATGGTATGACATGTTTACTGTTGAATCAAGAAGGTCTTTTATTATATATGAAACCTCATTGGTTGAATACAGGAACAACAGACCTGTTGGTCGTGATATCATATTTTGTTGCCTCAAGTCTTGTTTAACAAGGTTCATGATCTAAAAATTTGAAAATGTAGGAATCTTGTTTTTTTTGGCCTGCCTTGTTTTTTTTTCGCCCTATCTCATTAATTTTGGAGTCTGTAGAGGATGTCATCCATAAAATTTACTTGCTGTGGCCTTAGTATTTCACCAATAAATTTTGATAAATTTTGGTCCAATTTTTGCGGTGACAATGGAAGGGTATACAACAGCCAGATGAACCTGACAGTAGTTCTTATTCAGTTATAATCATTTATTGGAACAGGCTTATTATCAAAACGATAAAATGTACCGGCAGAGGTTCTCTCCACGTTGCCGTGACGATGGAAGGGCGTATGATGGCGAGCGGAACGTGACCCCTCTGCTCCAGTAGCAGGTTCTCCGCGATGCCTTTGGAGAAGGTGTAGGTGTTGGGGTGGTCTCGCACCAGGTCTGGGGTGATCGTGGACACCATGTCATCATCCATCCATCTGGGGATATTGATTATCAATAACTATCAATAACTATCAATATATAACTATCAATAATCATCATCAATCATACGGTAAAGTTAACGGAGAAGGTGTAGGTGTTGGGGTGGTCTCGCACCAGGTCTGGGGTGATCGTGGACACCATGTCGTCATCCATCCATCTGGGGATAACGATTATCAATAACTATCAATAACTATCAATAATAATCATCAATCATACGGTAAAGTTAACGGAGAAGGTGTAGGTGTTGGGGTGGTCTCGCACCAGGTCTGGGGTAATCGTGGACACCATGTCATCATCCATCCATCTGGGGATATCGATTATCAATAACTATCAATAACTATCAATAATGATCTTCAATCATACGGTAAAGTTAACGGAGAAGGTGTACGTGTTGGGGTGGTCTCGCACCAGGTCTGGGGTGATCGTGGACACCATGTCATCATCCATCCATCTGGGGATATCGATTATCAATAACTATCAATAACTATCAATAATAATCATCAATCATACGGTAAAGTTAACGGAGAAGGTGTACGTGTTGGGGTGGTCTCGCACCAGGTCTGGGGTGATCGTGGACACCATGTCATCATCCATCCATCTGGGGATATCGATTATCAATAACTATCAATAACTATCAATAATAATCTTCAATCATACGGTAAAGTTAACGGAGAAGGTGTAGGTGTTGGGGTGGTCTCGCACCAGGTCTGGGGTGATCGTGGACACCATGTCATCATCCATCCATCTGGGGATAACAATTATCAATAACTATCAATAACTATCAATAATAATCATCAATCATACGGTAAAGTTAACGGAGAAGGTGTAGGTGTTGGGGTGGTCTCGCACCAGGTCTGGGGTGATCGTGGACACCATGTCATCATCCATCCATCTGGGGATATTGATTATCAATAACTATCAATAATAGTCATCAATCATAATTAACGGAGAAGGTGTATGTGTTGGGGTGGTCTCGGACCAGGTCCAGGGTGATCGTGGACACCATGTCGCCATCCATCCATCTGGGGATATTGATTATCAACAACTATCAATAACTATCAATAATAATCATCAATCATACGGTAAAGTTAACGGAGAAGGTGTAGGTGTTGGGGTGGTCTCGGACCAGGTCTGGGGTAATCGTGGACACCATGTCGTCATCCATCCATCTGGGGATAACGATTATCAATAACTATCAATAACTATCAATAATAATCATCAATCATACGGTAAAGTTAACGGAGAAGGTGTAGGTGTTGGGGTGGTCTCGGACCAGGTCTGGGGTGATCGTGGACACCATGTCGTCATCCATCCATCTGGGGATAACGATTATCAATAACTATCAATAACTATCAATAATAATCATCAATCATACGGTAAAGTTAACGGAGAAGGTGTAGGTGTTGGGGTGGTCTCGCACCAGGTCTGGGGTAATCGTGGACACCATGTCGTCATCCATCCATCTGGGGATAACGATTATCAATAACTATCAATAACTATCAATAATAATCATCAATCATACGGTAAAGTTAACGGAGAAGGTGTAGGTGTTGGGGTGGTCTCGGACCAGGTCTGGGGTGATCGTGGACACCATGTCGTCATCCATCCATCTGGGGATATTGATTATCAATAACTATCAATAACTATCAATAATAATCATCAATCATACGGTAAAGTTAACGGAGAAGGTGTAGGTGTTGGGGTGGTCTCGGACCAGGTCTGGGGTGATCGTGGATACCATGTCATCATTCATCCATCTGGGGATATTGATTATCAATAACTATCAATAACTATCAATACTTTGTATCATCAACCAATGTTTCCAACCAGTAGGCTCTACCCTGACATATAATATGTACAATGTGTTACTTTTTGTTTCAACTGTCGATATTAATATCATTATCAACACCATCACACTACAATTTTTGCACATCATTGTTATGTTGATATTTGAATAAAGAATTGAATACTGAACTCTTTACCGCGAACTTAAAACCACCGCGAAAAGTTGTTCCATTGTGTGACTGTAGCACTACTATTGTTTCAAACGCGAACTCAAAAAAATAATATTGATACCCAAATAAAAGAGTTGAAAACTCACTCTATGCAGTCCAGCAGTTTCTGTGGGTGCACGCGGGGCGGATAGACGATCTCCTCTATAAACTGTCGGTTGCAGTAGGCATAGGCAGTCGAAACATGGATGAACGCCTGGGAAACATGACAGCAACAACAAGGCTCAAAACGACACTTCTTAGTACGCACCTTCCTGTAGCTTCACCAGGATTAGATTTACGGCTTGTGAACCCCCCCAAAAAAACCCTAAAACAATATATATTAGTTTCAGACTGAGATCATATCAATGTTAAGAAAAAAAACTTTTTTCAGACAGGACATTAGATGTGTGCTTCATCTGTGTTTAACACGGTTAGCATTTCTCCCTTCATTCACGGCATGCTCTTTCTTATCCAAACACGCAATCCAATAACTTAAGACAAGACTGGGTTTCTTGGCAGTCGTCTGAGACATGCTGCTCCTGGAAGGAAGGAAGGAAGGATGAGTAGAATGGGAAAAGAAGGGCATGAAGGTGAGAAAGACGTCATGTGAGGTGATGCAAGCAGATGATAAAGTGTCTGTACTTGTGTACAACCTGACCGTAAGACTGTTAAAGGTGGACTGCGTTAGTTTTCAGTCACTCAGGATCCTGAGCAATCTACCTCAATGAGCGGAAAAGATAACCTGTGTTGGTATATCATATATATATATATATATATATATTTGGGCCGCGATAATGTTTGATATGGGTGTTCCAGACCAGGTAATATTTTGGGTTATCACATTGACTTCAACAGAACAATTTGAGTGTCATTGTACGCATGTGCCGCTGTCGAAAGTTCAAATACTGGATTTGGGCGTTGGAATTGCTGTTGTTACAATTTTGGGTTTGAAAACACCAAATTTTCTCAACATCTGTCGAATTGAGCATTGAAATTTTATCGGGATGGGTGTGACATACATGAAATACAGCACGGTACCTTAGGTGATACGGAATACACCATGTTGTATTCTATATACATGTAATAACATGGAAAAAGTTATCAATTTCCAACCAAAAAAAAAGAAAAAACCAAAGGTTCCATGAATCGCATCTGATAGTGACATATTTGAAGTGGTCAGACCAGGATTCTGAACTGACAATACCACACAGTCAACCTTCAATCTTGTATATAAGGATAGGACGTAAAAAAAATGATATTTGCAATCTTTAGGTTTGTTAGTGGTGTTAAAATTCGAAGGGAAAAAAATCCCTCGCTTTCCTTGAAACCCAATAGTGCACTCTAGCGGACCAAACCACTGGGATAACGGGGGTAGACATAAGGCCAAGCATGCGTCAAACTGTGTGGAGGGAATCCAGCTGCAGTTCATCCCAATGATGCCAGGCGTCCCCACTTCACAAGTCAGGCAGCAGAGGCAGCAAAGAGGAAGCAGCAAAGTGAGAGGAGCAGACAACAGCATCACGGGGAAAATGAGCCACTAGCTATATACATGTAGCAGGACTGCACACAACACTGTCCTGAATACGATGATGAAGGTTAGACATCCAGGTAGTAAGATACGCCAAAAATAGTTACTCAAGCAACTGGATAAAATTTGCTATCACTGACGAAAGACAGCGGATGCTGTCTGAAATGTCTGACTGTTTCAAAATCTTATCCAGTTGCTTGAGTAACTATGTTTGCCGCACTGTCCTGAATCTGAAACACTACATTATGGCACTCGTGTGACTGTGATGTAAGTATTGTTTGTCATGTTGGATGTTAAGCCTGGAAGTTGTCAGGTACAGGTACATGTACAGCTACATATACATGACATTGTACATCATCTATAACTTAGGCCACACCAATTCAATTTCTTGGTTAATGTGATTGGAAAATCAACATGAAAACAGAATCTCAGAGGAAAGTTTGTACTTTGGTGCACAGTTTCAGGGAGTGAACAGGCAAGTATTCACCCCAGCTTTCTGTTTTATTGATGTCCTCGTGCTAAAATTGAAAAATAAAATCTGTTAACCAAGAAATCAAATTGGTGTGGCCAAAAGTCTTTTGTAGTGATGCTTTGTCACCAGTGCTTACCATCTTTCCTAATTTTCAAGCAGTTAAAAGTCCAAATCATCATCTCTGCCACAGGATTTACTTGTCTTTAGTATAAAAACCTAGCCTGAGTGTCATTCTAGTTAGTTCCAGGGTTTCTGAGGGGAAAGACTGGAACTAACAAGGATGACACTCAGGCTAATAAAAACTAACAGAGACTGTCATTCTCATACAGGTCTGTTAACCATAGCGGAAGCTGTAGGTTGAATTAGGATTATACCAGTGTCAATATTGACGGAAGAAGGCCATACAGCTAACATAAAATCTGGCATCCTCTAGACTCAGACTAGCTAGGCACAGGTACACTTGACAAGGTCCGTACCTGTACCTAGATAATTCTACGCGTGCAGGCACAGTGTACCTGTACACAGCCCTTCTATGAGGTGTTTTACTGTCTTATAAAACATGTTGGGAAGCGAAGAAGACAGACGTTTGTTCCAACCAGTGTAATGATCTTACTGTGTGTTCGTCTGTATTTGTGGGTCAGCCGTTACCAGCGAAAGCTGCCTAGGCTGACCCAGTGTAATGACTTGTCTTTCATTGTCAATAAAATACAAAAAATATGTGTGCACACGCACCTCGAGTGAAGTCATCTTCTGACACAGCCCCAGTAGTCTCTGTGTGGCCAGCACGTTCATCTGCAGCGAGTATCTGGGAAAGGGGGGCAATAAAGACATGTTGATGATGACATGTTATAACATGTATAGTCCAGTGGTTAGCGACACTGTCTCTGGACCAAGTGGTTGGGAGTTCCAATCCCAGCCAATACTGCCCACCAGACATGGTACTGTTCATTGTGCTTGTCAAAAAAATTTCTCTGGTTTAATGAACCTTTAGATACTGTACAAAGAGTCTGATTCTCTGTCACCAACAGCAGTGGAAGTGTAGCACTTAAGCAAGCTAAACTGGTTTGAAAATTGACTTTCACTATTGTATTGGCTCTACAGGACTTCTTGTACTACTCTTAGATCAATACTAGTCTTTCTCTGTCTGCAAGCAGGCACAACAATGCAGGATTTGAACACACAACTCTGAGGCTCGGGAGAAGGATAAAAAGGCGATAAAAATGTGCACAATTCAAGAGAGAGGAATGAATCATAAAAGATAAGAGAAGGGCAGGGAGGGAAATAAATAGAACACTAGAACAGCACACCCCCATTCAAATATCTGACATGGAACAGTCCGATAACAGCATGCTGACCACCCCCTTTTGAATATCTAAAATGAAACAGCCCGGCTGCCCTTACTTGAGGTGTTCCTGGAACTTCACCATGGCGGCGGAATGGAACACGATGTTGACCTTTGACACGAGCAGCTCCTCGTCTGATTGGCTGAGCCCCAGGTCGGGCTCCAGCAGGTCACTTGTGATTGGTCGCAGCTTGGCGTGGAAGTCCGGCTGTAGCTGCCGCAGCTGGTCGAACAACTGCGGAAAATTATCGTGAAATGCTCAATGACCTGAAGTGGCCGTTCTCTCCAAAAGGAGGAGGAACGCCCGCCTCACCTTTTCTACAAACTCGTTTATAATCATATCAATTTAAATGCAGACAGTCTACTTAAGCCAGGTCAGGGGCGCATCCGGGGTAGTCACCATCTTAAATTCCAAACTGTCAACGCCCGGACAGACACATGCAAACACTCGTTCTTTCCCCGCACCATCCCACAATGGAACGCCCTGCCTGGCGCGGTTGTTACAGCTCCCACCGTTGAGTCATACCGTTCCAGGCTGGAGGCCTGCCCGCCTTAGCCTGGGACCTCCTCCCCCCCCCCCACTTTGCTCCTCGCGGGGTTATCTGGGGGGTAACGATGATGATGATATCTGTGAATAATTTCAGCAGGTTGGAAAATCACTGGATGACAAGATCCTTTATTCACAACCAGGATCTATATACACTCAACAGCCAACATTTTGATCTGAATTCTGAACAGGGCTCAAACAGGGGATAGGTGCACTAGTACTGGTGCACCTATCATGACAAATCTAGCTGCACAGAAAGAAGTTAAAGTTAAAGTTAAAGTATCAAGTGATTGGAACCCTGGTTGGTATGAATGAATTAATAGTTGTCAGGTATTCCTTCTTTTCTTACTTAAAAAAAGGATTTCTAATGAATTTGAGGGACATAAAAATCCTAACGTTTGCATTTCTTTGCAACCGAATCATATGTTCTTGTTTGTAATGTCCATACTCTGAACTTTCTCACAATGTCATGGATCTTTCCCAACCTTCAATACTAATATCATCAATCAAATGATCGCTCGACCAATTAGATTATCAATCAATCTATATTGGATTTCTCCCTACCTTGACCTCCACTATCCCTTGGATCCCAACATCATCATCCAATTAGATTCAGGCTTTTAGCTGGGCATCCACAAATTGTGGTGGTGTGGAGCGTGTGTATGTGTGTGTCGAGGGGGGGGGGGGGTGGAAGAAGGATAAATGGCGATGGAAATATGTACAATTCAAGAGAGAGAGGGAAATAAATAGATGAACAGCATGCTGATCACCCCCATTTAATTAGATTAATTTGTGGATGCCCAGCTAAAAGCCTGAATCTAGAACAGTACCAATCTAATTGTTTACAGTACTTTAAACAAATGAGCTGACAAATAACTCAACAATTCAACAACAAACAAGGCGTCCTCTGGGTGTCCAGCTGAAAAAAAGACGGCGTCTACTTTCTTTTTACTATCCTGACGACGCCCTGACACCCTCCAAGCTGGTAGTAGTACTAGCCCGATCAGATTACAAATCAATTATTCAATCAATATCTAATTTTCCTACCTTTCCTTCCACATTGCCATTGATCCTCCATAACACAATCAATCAATCAATCAATCAGATTATCAATCAATCAATCAATCAGGACCCTGTAGCTCAGCTGGTAGCAGCTTCACAATTGAGCTCCTGGTTCAAACTAGTTAGTAACTTGGAGGCCCCTTTTTGAACTTGGGGATGGGTATCCCAGTTTGAGCTGCATTCAGCTTTTGGAGGGGATGTAAAATGGGCGTCCCGTGATCAAGGAGGTGGCTCAAGCACATTAAAACAGCCTCATTACTCAGATGGATTATGTACATGTACTATACTGTAATCCTAATTCACTTTACCTTCACGGTTGCAAAATTTTACGATGTAAGGAAAATGGACATTTTCACTGACCTTTAACTTCACGGTGACGCCAAGTGATTTACAGAACTGATGTGTGAAGGAATCATAAATAATTAGATCTCCCCTACTAGTACCTTCCCCTCCACGATGCTGTTGATCCTCTGTGTGGGCGTCTGTCCAGCCTTGTGTCGTAACATCAGGTACAGCCTCTCCACGTCTGGGCACGCTCGGAGCAGCTTCTCCACTAGACTATCTATCAATCAATCAATCAATCAATCAATCTATATTTGATCTCCCCTACCTTCCCCTCCACGATGCTGTTGATCCTCTGTGTGGGCGTCTGTCCAGCCTTGTGTCGTACCATCAGGTACAGCCTCTCCACGTCTGGGCAGGCTCGGAGCAGCTTCTCCACCAGAACCTTCCCCATGAACCCGGTCGCGCCGGTCACCAGGATCGTCTTCCCGCGGTAGAAGTCCACGATAGACGACATGGCGCAGGTTTCTGTACTGGACAAGTTACAACATTGGTCAGATACAAAAGGAAAATAAGTAAGTATTGTGGGAAATTAATACATTGTGGGAAATTAATACAGTATTGTGTCAACACAATATATAACATTGGTCAGACATGTCAGTACAGCTCCTGTGGTCTAACAAAAAAAGAATTTGAACAAAAAAATTTGGTCTTTTGGTGGCAAATGTGCAAATGTTGGTACATCAATTACTATCTATTTGATTACCAATCTGGGATTAACAGTTACTTTAGATACTAGTAATCGATACTCAACTAAGGCCACACCATTCTAATTACTTGGTTAACAGAATTTTTAGAAAAATGCTAGATTGGAAAATCAACATGAAAACAGAATCTCAGAGGAAAGTTTGTACTCTGGTGTACACAATTTCAGGGAGTAATATAAACAGGGTTAGGTGCAAGTTTTTACCCCAGCCTTCTGTTTTCATGATTGTTTTTTGCTAGAATTAAAAAAAAATCTGCTATCCAAGAAATGAATTTCTTAAGAGAGGCAGTAACATTAAACTTTGTAATTATATGCTTCGCTGACATTCAACTTTATTCTATGTGGTGCACCCAAAATTCTTTCTGTGCACCTATTTTTTTTTTGGTTGGGTGCACCAGTGCACATATTTCCAAACGGTATGCCTAAACACCTCACCCGACCTCATCCGAGTCTACAATGCAGTGTATATGGCGCAGGGACATTATTTGACGAGTGTTTTTCTGCCTCGAATACACGCACGTAGTATGTAGTCCATCTTGACCTCCCTTTACTTATAAAAACTGGTAAATACTTAGAGTTTGCTGCTTGTTTTGCATTCATAATTGCATATTTAACGTATCCAGAACGTCAAATAATATCCCTGCCCCGTATACACTGCATTTTAGACTCGGATGAGGTCGGGTGAGGTCGGGTGAGGTCGGGTGAGGTCTGGTGAGGTGTTTAGGCATACCCATTTCCAAAAAGGAATTTCGAGCCCTGCAGTAGCCTCAGGCATGAGTCAAATCTAACACTAGTAACAGTCACCAAACCAGTTCCAAACCTGGCTGCGTTCCAGCCAACTTATTATCATAATCAGACTCTGATTCAAGGCACTGAAAATTATGATTGTATCTCATCAATTATGTATGATACATTTGCTGTAAGATCTAATACGACACAAATTTATCCACCTTCCTGAATATTTCAGGTTAACGTGATTGATAGTAGCCAACTGCACGACATGTTGGGCACGACAATAATCGTTATGCCCAACATGTCTGCACTTGGCTATTGTCAATCCCTCACACTGACATGACCCACTAAAAAAGGGGGGGGGGGAGGCACGTTGTCTAGTTCTAGTTCATATTAGTCTGCATATCACGCAGACGGAAGTTTATTTAGCTTCTCTTCTTTTCCCGCTCCCTATTTCGATACAAGAAAACCCGGCCAGGTACCGGGAACTAGGAATAAATTACCAGACATAACGATAGGTCTAAATATCAGTACTGCAGGAAATTATGGGCGATCGTTTAGTACAAGATCTGATGATGGGGGAGGGGGGCGTGAAGTCGGCATGCGACTTTCCCCCACGTTTCCTTTGACATGCTTCCAAACTCAATTCATTTTCAGACACATTAGGTTTATGTCTCTATATTCTCGCACAAAAGAACCTGACGAGAAGGAGGTTTGAACACCATTTTTTTTTTCTCCATGAATCGACATTCCACGCATGTTCGGCTCGGCGTGTGTGTTTAGCAGGAGGACCGTTTACTTTTCAACCGGCCTGAAACATGACTTGCATGCCCTCCCTCTCTCTCTCTCTCTAACGTTAAAACAAATCACCACATTATTCCGAGCCCGGTTTCCCGATTGAAAAATTAACCAGGCATGCCAGACTCAGTATCTGATATTGACATTGACATTTAAAGGCCGCACATGTATACCGTCCCGTATCAGTGTACGTATATCAGTATACCGGCCGCCAGGCCACACCCCTATCCGGTTTCCGGGATACAGGCCACAACATTAAGAATCTTAGATCAATAACGGAGACACAAACTTGACCTTGGCGACTCTCAGACTTGTTCGTACCTTCTTTAGGGAGGTGAAGACGATAAGAAGACGTCGCGTGGTTCCTTGAGCTGCCCTTAAGTCCCACCTGACATGATGTTACCTGTCTGACGTCCTGTCTTCAGCATTCTGCGTGCTACCAAGGTCACCACCGCACACACACGCGACGGAATAACCGTATCCTAGCCTTGTGACGCCGCATTCACACGCAAAATGCCATTAACAAGTCTTTTTAAAATTTTGTCGTACAATAAAACTTCGTGGTGGGTACACATTTTCCGTTTTATTGTGAAGAACTTTGATCACTTTTTTATTCGTAGCCGTCTGTGTCGGTTGGATGCGGTGAACGCGTGATGGGCGGTTAGGGAAAAATTACTGTATACTGTATAATTTTCGCGGTAGTTTTATTTTTCGCGTTTTTCCTGGCGGCGTCTTCATGGCGAAGTTAAAACCACAGCGATCATTCTTTTTTTTTTTGTTCAATTTACCGTAGTAAAACCATTCATGACTGTTTCAACCGCAAAGTTGAAACCACCGCGAACATTCCATTTTCTCTCTACCGCGAAATTAAATCCCGCGTATTTCCCCTTTTACACTAAACAGTACCATGCACCCGTTTTAATTGTCTCAAGTTAAAAACGTAATATATATATATATATATATATATATATATATATATATATATATATATAGGTATAGAAATTGTTAAGAAAAACAGCACATCTCATCTCGCTTCTCCCTTTATATTGTTTATTTTACATATCGGAGGTAAACGCGTTACATGTACATAAATTTTGTAGTATTTTGTTGGCCAGCTAGCCAATAAACCAAACAATTAACGGGGAAAACAAGACGTCATATCAATGAGACTATATAATATGTTCCTGTCCAGTATATCATTAAACAAGATTCTTCTGATACTAGTAAGCTGTTTGGGAGGTGGGGACATCTGGCGTCTGCGAGAGGAACTGCAGCTGAAATCCCTCCTCGCAGTCTGCATAGTTTGAAGCGTTGGTGGAGTTAGAGGTGATCCGTCGGGGGGACAGTAGGTTAGACAGGGGGGACACGACACTCCACAGCCGCATCGCCACCGCTTCCCGCAGCGTTCTGGGCTTCTGCGGAGCGAAGGGGGAACAGGTGATGGGAAATGATTACCTTAGCCAAGAAGGTTTTGTTTTCGGTAGCGTTTGTATGTGAGTGTGTATGTATCATTGTATGTTTGTATCGAGAAGGCTTGGATGGATTGTCTTGATATTTGATATGTGGTAGGTTTGAACCTTTGTTTATTCTTGAGAATTAATGAGACCTGGCTGGAAATGATAAGATTCTGTGCCCCCTAGCGACTTTCTCAGGTACTGCAGCGGAACTTCCTGTTTTGACAGCTCGTGTTCTGGACATGCCAAGTTCAGAGTGATTACAGCAAGGTAATACCCATTTCAACAAAAACTCGGTGGCCTACCGCCAATGGTTTTAACTCAATCATAAACATTCAGGACCTCCCCACAACTTTTCTCCCGACCACGGCGCTGGGCTTGGCCTGGAATCCATCTTATTCTAGCTCCAGTTCGAATCCGTTTCTAGTACCGTTTCTGGGGGAATATGATTCTCAGAGTTTGATTTTTCAAAATTCATAGCTGGCACAGCCTATGACTTTTTTAAAGACAGTAGGCAACCTCGCCAACCAACTTTCAACAACAGACGACCTTCCTGTCTATTCAGAGTTTTGGTATAAAACCTGGTGTTCTCAGTCCTATCGTTAGTCACTGACGAAAGACAGTGGATACTGTCTGAAACGTCTGACTGTTTCAAAATCTTATCCAGTTGCTTGAGTAATATATTTTGGCGGACCTTCCTGACCACCCGGCCATTGCCTGGAGAAGGTCGGGATTCAGATATTATGAAATACGTATCAAGGTGACATTTTTATTCATCTTCTAAGTAAATAATAGGTAGCTGTTTACATTCTCCGTTTGCAATACGGAAAGGCCAACAGAAGTATTCATATCATAGTTGTTGCAAACGTTCCGTGAATATATTCAACGTTATGTGACGTAGTTCATGGCATATGCACCATATTATCTAAGTGTAATTTCAGAAACTTGTGCGCGCTTACATCCGGGCTCCTCGTGACGTCCTGCGCACATGCGTAGATGAACTCCCCCACGAGCGCGAGGAGGCCGAGCCCCATGCCTCCGTACACCAGCACAAACACGCCCAGCAAGTCCTGCAGGCCGATCACCTCTGAACCCAGGTTGGACTCCGCACTTCCGTCGCATTCCTGGCTTCTGATCCTGGATCGATAAAACATAAAATTCGTCATCATCATCATCATCATCGCCTTCATCATCGTCATTTTCTTCATCATCATCATCATTGCCTTTATGATACCATCGCCATCACCATCATCGTCACCATCACCACCATCATCATCATAATCATCATAGCCGTCATAGCCATCATCATTATCATTACCATCATCGTCGGTGTCTTCATCATCATCGTCTTATTCATCCTCACCATCGCTTTTTACAGTCGAATAAATCAAATCAAATCAATCATCGCTTTCATCACTTCATCATCACTATTGCCATAACCATCATAGCCATCAGCATCATTATCATCATCGTAATGATAAGATTTATTATCATCATCACCTTGATCGCCATCTTCATTTTCAATCTTTCGTGTGCTTTGTTGTCTTTTTATCATATTTTCCGTTCTCGAAAACTGCCCGCGCCTTTAGAAGTGTGACGCTTGCATTAGCGGTACAGGATATGCAACTCACCACATACGGTCTGCGGTAACTCACCACTTGTGGTCGAGCTCCCCGGTGACGCCCTGCTCCTCTGCCCGGAGGATGGCCCTGTTGAACTCCACCACGTACGGGGAGTCCTTCGGCAGGAAGAACCCGAACCCGGTCTGCCAGAACAGCCGACCCACCGTCTTCAGGGTGCACGGACGGCGGCTCACCTGTAGGTACGAGGAGATCTATATCTTCATGATCTCCATGAAAAGTTTCATCAGGTTGGTAAGTCACTGAAAAAAAATCTCTTTGTACCCAACCACCGCATTCACCTCTGTATATATACATGTTAATACTTTATACCATTCTCCAAGCAGAGGTAAGATGTAAGATGTAAGATGTAAGATGTATTTTATTGGCTTTTCGCAGTTTACATACACTGAATTAAAAGACCAATGTACAGTACGTTCACAATTTTAAACTGCTGTCGGCGTACATATAATCATATTTATATATAAAATCGTTACATAAAACACTTTCAAGACAATATTGTTTCTCCAACAAAATTAGCAACATTCGCAAATCATTCGCAAATATGGTGCAGAAAAAATATAACGTTACTAGTAACTGGTTACTGTACTGAACACTCCCAAGGCAAACACACCAAGATCCGGGGGTTTTCGACGTATTTTCGCGGTATTTTATACGTCTTTCTACTTTTCCGTTTTATGTTGGAAAAGTAGAAAGACCGCGAAAATACGTCGAATATACACCGGTTCTTACCTCTGCTTGGAGAGTAACTTTATACAGTGACACCTCTAGCTGCAGTGCAATGCCGATGTAAACCATTCAGAATTCCTCTGAGGAAGATGATAGACGTTGGTTAAATAAAACAATTAGTTGTGTACAAAGAATCATTTTATTTTGTATATCTTATCTGCATTGTTCTGTCCCAACCTAGGGTTCAGTTCCAACCTAGCCATCGATATCGACATTCTACACATCGATTATGATGCTGATGGTAAGGCTTGTATTTTAGAGTGAAAGAAGCCAAAGCTTTACGTATACGGTACTTTAACTGACATAACATAAGCGTGGCACTGCACTCAAGTTTTTTATAACTTATATTAACAGTGCCACGTACACAGAACAGTATAACTCTTTTTTTTTACACCTGGGCGAAGTGAGGAAAGTCGTGTAAAATGCCTTTCCCAAGGGCACAACATCGGTGGCGTCAGGGGGGTTCGAACTCGGGACCGTTTGGTTCAAGGCCAAACACTCACGCCACACGACCCACATTACACATTGAGGAGGTTAACCGGTCATGCGAAACAATCAAACATTCACCGCGTAGTCCAGTTCGGCGCTGTCGGTAAAGAGGGCGTAGTTCTCGGCCCGAGCTTTCTCCAGCCCTTCGGCCACGCTCTGGACGAGAACCGACTCTTTGTTGGCCTGCATGTACAGCCCGAGCGAGTGGTACGGCTCCGCGGTGGTGGTTTGGAACTGTGTATAGGACGAGTACGGCTCCACTGCGCCGTATGTGTACTCTGTCTGCAAACAGACGAACAAACAGGAAAAAAAAACATCATAGTGAGGTACGTTTGTGAATATTAGACATACAGGTCAGGAAAGGAGGAATAAATTTGACTCTTTACTACTGGATAAACACATTTGTAAACTCAGACGTTTCAAGCGCCCATACGGCTCCTTTTTTCAATGAGGAGAATGATGTTTACTTTGAACTTACGGAAGCATCAAGAATATTCTATACAAAAAAAAAATAGCGACTCAGAAGTTCAAAAAAGGGTTCTAAATAAACAAAAGGTAAACGGACAAGATGTCATAAAATCCGTACTCCAGTAGTGAGGTACGTACTGAAGGCAGTAACGTTATCTCTATCCAAGAAGCATATTCTTCTTTGTTGTATCTACAGATACATTTCCGCCCCTCAGGTGAACTGATGTAGCTCTCCGCACTGCTGACCTACCTGTGTGAGGAGGTCCTCAGGTGAACTGATGTAGCTCTCCGCACTGCTGACCTACCTGTGTGAGGAGGTCCTCAGGTGAACTGATGTAGCTCTCCGCACTGCTGACCTACCTGTGTGAGGAGGTCCTCAGGTGAACTGATGGAGCTCTCCGCACTGCTGCCCTACCTGTGTGAGGAGGTCCTCAGGTGAACTGATGGAGCTCTCCGCACTGCTGACCTACCTGTGTGAGGAGGTCCTCAGGTGAACTGATGGAGCTCTCCGCACTGCTGACCTACCTATGTGACGAGGTCCTCAGGTGAAGTTATGGAGCTCTCCGCACTGCTGACCTACCTGTGTGAGGAGGTCCTCAGGTGAACTGATGGAGCTCTCCGCACTGCTGACCTACCTGTGTGAGGAGGTCCTCAGGTTAACTGATGGAGCTCTCCGCACTGCTGACCTACCTGTGTGAGGAGGTCCTCAGGTGAACTGATGGAGCTCTCCGCACTGCTGACCTACCTGTGTGAGGAGGTCCTCAGGTGAACTGATGGAGCTCTCCGCACTGCTGACCTACCTGTGTGAGGAGGTCCTCAGGTGAACTAATGGAGCTGCCCGCACTGCTGACCTACCTGTGTGAGGAGGTCCTCAGGTGAACTGATGGAGCTCTCCGCACTGCTGACCGTGAGGAAGGCCGCCAGGTTTGCGGTGTAGGTTGAGGTCGCCACCAGGACGCCGATGCACCAGAAAAATGTCACAATCCGGCCTGGAGGAAAGTGAAACTGATGTGAAACTGAAACTGAAACTAGAGGCTAGTAGAGCCACTGGTAGTGAAAGTAAAGAAGGACGACATGTCCAGTATCTATAGGTTAATTCAACCGGGCAGATTCAAGAACTGAGGAAAAAGGATTCCGAAAATATATATATTATAGAACCAACTTGTAGATATCATCAATGCGGTTTCCAACTGGCAGTGGTAACCTTTCTACTTATATATGTTGTCCGTATTCATCTTTTGCAAGACACAGTGGAGGAAGATGAAGAAAGACTGAATGCAACAGGAGGGCGTTTCCACCATTGCAGATGCAGAAGAAACCAGTGGATGATGATGATGATTCATCTTTTATATTTTGCGAACATACATTTAAGTAAGGCCGAATTTGGCTAACCTTGCATTCAGTCTAGCCTGACACGCGCTCCTAGCGGCCGGCCGGTCCTGTAACCGCCAGCCCCCTAACGTCCGGCCGAGAGCTTGTGTAAACACAGGCTAGCATTCAGTCCTCCGAGATTAGAATACACCTATATAAAGTAATTCCTGCGGGAACAGGAAATGCACATCTCCGATAATAACTTACCAGACAGCGATCTGGGTAGGAAGTCCGGGCTGAGCTGCACCAGGACCACCAGGGACTCCCAGGCGTGCCCCCAGAACCCGGCCTCGGCCGCGAGGGTCCCTCTCTCCGGGTGGACGTACTCCTCGGTTTCCGGGTCTCTGCAACGAACAGGATGGAAGATGTAATCTCCAAGCAGATCCACACCGGGCGCGAAAATCGTATATGCTAGCCAGAGAAGGTACAAACACATGCTCCATGTGACTGGACCTTCTCTGGCTAGCATATACGATTTTCGCGCCCGGTGTGGATCTGCTTGGAGATTAGGAAGATGAAGAAGAAAAGAAAAACTCGTTTAAGAATAAACCTATATTTTCCAGGATCTTTGCTGCCTTCGCCAGAAGGTTATGTTTTACGGTAGCGGTCGTGTGTGTGTGTGTGTGTGTGTGTGTGTGTGTGTTTGTGTGTGTTTGTGTGTGTGTGTGTGTGTGTATGTGTGTGTGTTTGTGTGTGTGTGTGTGTGTGTGTACGTGTTTGTCTCTCTGTCAACACGATAACGCAAAGAAGGCCTTGCAGGATGAATTGATACATGATACTTGCCAACTTGGTATGAGCTCAGTGTAGGTCTTGATGAAACATTGAAATGATAAGATTTCGGACCCTAGCAGCTTGTCTACGCGTTGTTCATAGAGGCCGTAAACTATGTCAAAAACTTGAAGATATCCTTCCGTTTCTAGCCGGTGCCGACTCTCTAGCTTGCCAGACCTTCTGGATGAACATATACCGACCATGGATGTATCTTCGGCTGCAGTTCCGTATCGCTGATATATCGGAGTAACGCATTATAAGTCCGGCATGGAGCATGTGTTAGTACCTTTGCTTTGTGACGCAATTCGCGACTCCCTGAAAGATGGCGACCGCCACTGCCGTCATCAGGATAGTGGCCCACAGGGTTCCCTCGAACGGCCTCACGAATCCCCAGTTCGACTTGCTGCGAAGAGGACGTTCATTATACATCACATTCTGTCATCACAAATCAAGAAAACTGTGCAAGGTAGTAAGTGTTATGTAGGCTGGACAAAGGTACATTTCACCAGGGGCAAACCTTGCTGACCTATGGCTATGTGCCCAAAGCAATACTGTATTAGGATTTTGAAAGTCAATTCATTTAGTCATTTCTATACATGATTAGTTCAAACAACACTATCACAATGTATAGCGACATCCATAATGCAAAACGTTGTTGTGATGTGACAACTCACTGAAAATCGTGGCCGGAGTTTTTGTAGGCTCGCGAAACTAAGGGGATCATCGTACGGCACGTTTCTGCGAGGTTTTAAAATGCTCAAAGTATTAAGTTATTACGCAAATGAGTTAAACAGTGTTATAATTGTCAATACCATAAAGATGTCAGAATTCTTTTTATTTCCATTTTTTCGGGCCCTGATATTGCTTCGGGTCCCTTCCTGGTGAACAAAAAACTACATTTCAGGGGCAAAACTTGCTCACCTATGTGGCACAAGGCCCGGAATGTGAACAACAACCGCCCTTCCGCTCACCTAGATTGAGACTTCCGCATGGCAAACGTGATGCCGTTGGCGTAGAAGGGCAGCGTGAAGTCTCCCACCTCCTGGCGCCGGGACGTGATGGACACGATCGCCACGGCAATGTCCGCCGTCTGGGCAGGACAACAGGAGAACAAGGACATGAGAACACACAGGACTAGTTCTGCGACGTTAAATTCTGTGGATGATATCGCCGGGAGACCCAAAAACTTATTCAAGGGTAGTAATACCGGGCCATTTGTTCGTTCGTTCGGTCATTCATTTATTCGTTCATTCTTCCATTCATTCAGTCATTCCTGACGCACCCCGCCGACCACGTCCCCGACCATGCCTGTCCAGGCGCCCGTGTCGTCCCTGTACCGCCCGTACTCCCCGTCTGCCACCGCGTACAGCTCATTCATTCACTCATTCATTCATTCATTCACTCATTCTCTCTTCATTCATTCATTCCTTCATTCCTGACGCACCCCGTCGACCACGTCCCCGACCATGCCTGTCCAGGCGCCCGTGTCGTCCCTGTACCGCCCGTACTCCCCGTCCGCCACCGCGTACAGCTCATTCATTCATTCATTCATTCATTCATTCATTCATTCATTCATTCTCTCTTCATTCATTCACTCATTCCTGACGCACCCCGTCGACCACGTCCCCGACCATGCCTGTCCAGGCGCCCGTGTCGTCCCTGTACCGCCCGTACTCCCCGTCTGCCACCGCGTACAGCTCATTCATTCACTCATTCATTCATTCATTCACTCATTCTCTCTTCATTCATTCATTCCTTCATTCCTGACGCACCCCGTCGACCACGTCCCCGACCATGCCTGTCCAGGCGCCCGTGTCGTCCCTGTACCGCCCGTACTCCCCGTCTGCCACCGCGTACAGCTCATTCATTCACTCATTCATTCATTCATTCACTCATTCTCTCTTCATTCATTCATTCCTTCATTCCTGACGCACCCCGTCGACCACGTCCCCGACCATGCCTGTCCAGGCGCCCGTGTCGTCCCTGTACCGCCCGTACTCCCCGTCTGCCACCGCGTACAGCTCATTCATTCACTCATTCATTCATTCATTCACTCATTCTCTCTTCATTCATTCATTCCTTCATTCCTGACGCACCCCGTCGACCACGTCCCCGACCATGCCTGTCCAGGCGCCCGTGTCGTCCCTGTACCGCCCGTACTCCCCGTCCGCCACCGCGTACAGCTCATTCATTCACTCATTCATTCATTCATTCACTCATTCTCTCTTCATTCATTCATTCCTTCATTCCTGACGCACCCCGTCGACCACGTCCCCGACCATGCCTGTCCAGGCGCCCGTGTCGTCCCTGTACCGCCCGTACTCCCCGTCTGCCACCGCGTACAGCTCATTCATTCCTCTTTCTTGTACTTTATTCCTCCCTTGGGAGAGCGATGCATAGTTGAAGTATTTACAAAGAGGATGCCATGACACTTAACATGTGGTACATAGCGATCCTGTTTTATAAAATAATTATATTCTTATATTGTTGTTATTCCGTACTCATATTTACAATCTCTCAGAGGCCAGGTGAACGAACCTGCCAGGGGTATCCCATGCCCCACACGTCTAGTCTACTGATGACCATTGGGACATTAAAAAACAAACATTCGATCAGATCTATCATATCATATCTATAAAAAACTGTTTCTGTGTATTGTACAAATAACTCTCAGAGTTCTTTAAAGGTCTTTAGTGTTTCACTTTCAAAGTTCATTGTCTCTGCATCATTCTCTACAACTCCTTGTGAATCCACACAGCTCAGTTCTCCACAGCTCGCGTGTTTAACTCGTAGCCTAGTTTCTGCTAAGACTGTGTTGTAGCCTTTGCTTGGGTGGTTAAAGTCCAGCTCTTTCTTCTTCTCCCGTATGTGCTTACATACTATGTATGTACTCAGCTCTCGTGTGCTCTATTCTCCTTCCCCCGTGCTGCAGTTTTGCCTCTCTTTCCAGGTGGCGTGCTTTAATGCCATGGCTGCCAGAGGGCGGAGCAATCTGGCCGTTGTTGTGATGAAGGCGCTCCACACAGCTGGTTCCACAACTTCTTCTACTATCTCGGCACCCAGCATGACCTCTGTGAATCTCTCGTCTGGTTGTTCGTGTACTTTTACCATGACTCTTACTCCCAGAATGTTTGCTATTTCTTCTGCCAGGGTTTGTCGTAAGTGGTTAAAAGTGGAACATCTGGTGACTAGGTGACCGACCAAGTCTTCTGTAGGGTCATGGCAGGTTGGACATGTTTTTACGGTGTGTCTGGTTGGGATGGTACTGAGAAGTATGAGGTTCTTAAGGTCTCTCTGGTACTCTGGCTGTTGTCTTGCTAGTGTCCATAACTTGTGGGGTTTGTTGTTTGTCTGGTGGACTCTGTAGAACCTGTGGCAGTTGTTCATTCATTCATTCACTCATTCTCTCTTCATTCATTCATTCCTTCATTCCTGACGCACCCCGTCGACCACGTCCCCGACCATGCCTGTCCAGGCGCCCGTGTCGTCCCTGTACCGCCCGTACTCCCCGTCTGCCACCGCGTACAGCTCATTCATTCACTCATTCATTCATTCATTCACTCATTCTCTCTTCATTCATTCATTCCTTCATTCCTGACGCACCCCGTCGACCACGTCCCCGACCATGCCTGTCCAGGCGCCCGTGTCGTCCCTGTACCGCCCGTACTCCCCGTCTGCCACCGCGTACAGCTCATTCATTCACTCATTCATTCATTCATTCACTCATTCTCTCTTCATTCATTCATTCCTTCATTCCTGACGCACCCCGTCGACCACGTCCCCGACCATGCCTGTCCAGGCGCCCGTGTCGTCCCTGTACCGCCCGTACTCCCCGTCTGCCACCGCGTACAGCTCATTCATTCACTCATTCATTCATTCATTCACTCATTCTCTCTTCATTCATTCATTCCTTCATTCCTGACGCACCCCGTCGACCACGTCCCCGACCATGCCTGTCCAGGCGCCCGTGTCGTCCCTGTACCGCCCGTACTCCCCGTCCGCCACCGCGTACAGCTCATTCATTTCCTTTCCTTTCCTTTCCTTTCTTTATTCCTCCATGTTAGGAGAGCCACATTAATAAAAATACATGAATATACAGTCATAATCAGGTGTTACAATATAAAATAATAACTTTCTGCATATATACACAAGATTCAATAAAACATTTGATAGCATTAATCGTTACAAACGATTTCGGCCGGTTCGGTACTGGTTATTTCAGTGAATCACTTTCCTTTCCTTTCCTTTCTTTATTCCTCCATGTCAGGAGAGCCACATTAATAAAATACATGAATATACAGTCATTATAAGGTGTTACAATATAAAATAATAACTTTCTGCATATATACACAAGATTCAATAGAATATTTGATAGCATTAATCGGTACAAACGATATCGGTCAGTTCGGTACTGGTCATTGCAGTGAATCACTCGTCATTGAAAATTTTCGGTTGTGCGCATTAGCACTGAATCCTTATATTCTTACAGGGATCATCAGAGTCCTGTATACATTGTACTGAGACTTTAAAGTGTCCATGAGTCATCAATGTCCCTTTCATCTTGTATGTTGGAACACCCCTGCTGCTACACTGGTTACTTTAGAAGTAGAGTCGGAACGGAGCAAACTGTCCTTAATCTCGGCTTGTTGGTCTTTCCTTATCTCCTAAAGTCCACATGCTTTAGTGCTAAAGTTGCCAGGGGATACAGCAGTCCAGCTACAGTTATCATGTAGTCCTCCCAAATGTCAGGGTCAATCTCATCTTCTACAATATCTGCTCCCAGCATTATTTCCGTAAACCTTTCGTCTGGCTGTTGGTGAACGGACGCCATCACCCTGATGCCCAGCTTGTCTGTTGCTGCATCTGCTAAACTGTCTCTGAGGTTGTTAAAGGTGACACAGCTAGAGACCAAGTGCCCGACTATATCTGTTGTTGTTGCGTCACATGTAGGGCATTGCTTAGGGCTGTGTTTCACCGGGGCTGTACTCAGATGTACTAGTTTCTGTAGAGTCTTTTGGTGCTTTGGGTGTTTCCTTGCAAGTGACCACAGCTTGTGGGGTTCTGAGCTCGTACTGTGTACTCTGAAGGATCTAGGTTGGTGACTGTGTGCTGAGACCCATTCACTCTCTTCCTTGGCACTCACTGCCCTCTTCACTATTTGCTTCCACTCCATTTTTGTCGGGAACTCTACCGTTTGCCAGTATCTTTCAAGGAACTCTGTTAGGCCATAATCTTCGGCTGCTCTGAAGCTGTCGCTAATGAAACCTCTTGTTGTGCGACATGGCCTTGCCAGTATGTGCGAATACAATCTGAAGAGGAAGACTTTCTTGGCTAGTGCAGTACAAGGGAGATTGGCAAGCCTACCGAAGAAACACAGCTTGTGTTTGTCCATGATGGCTTTCAGAGTATGCATCCCCAGGGCACCAAGGCTCTCTCTAGTTCCTGTCTGTGGGTGCATATTCTGCATACGCTTCACCCCTCCTCTGTGAACTCTCTCCAACTTCATCAGGTCTGTCTGGGTAGGGTACCATAATTCGCAACCGTGCAACATACTGGGTATGACGATTGTGTGGTAAAGTATTTTTGTGACCAGTGGGTTGGGGGTGTGTCCTTCTAGACCGGTAGACAAGATGGCACTGATACGCCCTTTCCCCTTTCTACAGGCACTCTCTATGGCTGCCGCTGAAGTTGTGTTGGACGAATGTTGTATTCCTACGTGTGTTACCGTGCGTGCTTCTGGGATTTCTGATGCACCCATCACCCATTCAGGATCTGTGTTGATTCTATGCATCCTGTGGTTCCCTTGTGTGAACACGATGCATTGGCTTTTGTTGGGAGCGAATTGAAATCTCCATCTTCTTCCATAGTCAGCTATTGTATTAATCATGCCTTGTAAACCTCTCCTTGTTCCTGCCAATAGGCAAATGTCGTCTGCAAGGGCTGGGGAACCACAGTACATCCCTCCTATGGACACACCACTTCCTTGTAGTTGCAACACATCATGGATGTCATTGTTGGCTAACAGGAAACAAGTTAATGACAGGATGCCACCCTGGTTTACGCCCCTTGTAGTCACAAACTCCCTGGACTCTCTCCCATCCAGCAGCACGGAGAACTTACTGCCTATATGCATGTGTCTGAGAAGACGCCAGAGTTTGCTGTCGATACCTGCCTTGTAGATCTTGTACAACATGCCATCTATCCACACTGTGTCGTATGCTTTTTTGGTGTCTAAGAAGCACCCGTAGACAGTGCCACTTCTCTCTTGATAGTGGTTTACTATCTCTTGGACCATGTAGGCTGTTGTTAAGTTGCTGCATCCTAGCTGTCCTCCACTCTGTAGCTCATGAGGAAGCCCCCTCGACTTAAGCCATGGTTTCAGTCTGTTGAAGAGTAGTGATTCCCAGACTTTAGATATTACTGGTAGTAGGGTGATACCGCGGTGCGAGTCCAAGTCCGCTTTGTTGGTTTTGTTCTGCTTCAGTAAGGGAACTTTGAGGCCCTTTTTGAAGGCCTCTGGTATGTGCTCTGATTCCCTTATTGCGTTAAAGAGGTACGTTAGTCTAGCCCACAGTACTTCACCAGCATACTTCAAGTGTTCATAGGTTAAGCCATCTCTGCCTCCCCTTTTGTTGTTCTTAAGTGTTCTGCAGATTGAGGCTACTTCTGCTACAGTAAAAGGCTCGTCAAGTATGACCTCAGCATTACTGTGGCTTTCTTTTTCCATGCTTTTCACCTCGTCTTCAATTATCTTCTTATGGTTATCATCAAAGAGTCTACCTTCTTCTTCTTGTTCATTTCCTAGCATTTCGAAATGCTTGGCCCAGGTTTCTCTGACTTCTGCAGGGTCTGTGATGAGCTGTTCTCCCACCTTGACTGCCTGTGGCTGGTCTTTTTTGCCCTTTCTTTGCCTCACTCTCCTCCAAAACTTTTTGTCATCTGTGCTTGCCAATGAGGCTAACTCCTCATTCTCTTTGGCCTCGTGCAAAAGCTTTGCCTCTCTTAGTTCAGTTCTGAACTGACCCTTGCTGCTCTTGTAATCTGCATACAGAGGATTACCTTTTCCTCTCGGCTTTCCTGCTTCTTTCCATAATAGCCATGATTTCACTTGCTTTTCGTGACAATCTGTAAGCGTTGCTGACCAGTATGGTTTCTGGTGACGTCTTATTGTCTTTGTTGGTAATGTTTCTTCAGCTGCTCTTTTTAATACAGTAGTTATCAAGCTCAGTTCATCTTCAATAGCCTCCTGTGATTTTTCGGTTGGTACTGGAGCTGATTGCAGCCTTTGACAAACTCTCCTCTTGTATGTGTTTTCTGTTGGTTGACTCCTCACACCTTCCCAGTTCAACCGTGGGTCTGGACTGCTCTCTTTCCACTCTCTTAGTTTGTTGGAAAACTGAGCAATGATGGGATTGTGGTCTGACATATTAAGTTCATTGTAATCCATGACTTCACATCCTATTGTGTCTGCAAGTAGCGAGCACGGTACTAATATGTGGTCGATTGTGGACTGTCTATCACCACTTCCTTGAAATGTTTCCAGAGGACCCTTGCATAGGTGACTTAAATTCAGGGACACAAGGTCTAGTTCAAGGGTGATATCAATCAGTTCATCGCCCAGTTTGGATGAGGATCCTCTACCTCTGGGACCACCGCTCCTCCCCATATCTGCATTGAAGTCTCCGAGGAATATCACATTTCCTTCGCTCTCGTATTTTCTGTACATCTCTCTCACATAGTCTATTTGTTCTCTGTATTCCTCAATGGGTTTAGTTGAATCTGGGAAATACACTGCAAAGAGGAATAGTTTCTGGCCATTCTTTTGTTGGACTCTTATTCCTATGATTCTATCATTTCCATCTTCTAACTTATGGACAGCATAGTCAATGGACGTTTTCCATAAAAAGGCTACACCGCCCTGGCCTCTCCTCCAGTGACTTGTAGTGTGTTCTGTCAGCTTGCTATCTGCCTTGCCCCAACCTCTGTGTGTCATTAACAAGTTGTCTAGGGCTGAAGTAGCCTGAGGGTACAGCCAGTGCTCAGATATTGCTAATATGTCAATGTCTTGTAAGTACTCTGTGATGAAGGGGATAGATGTTGTGATTCCCCTACAGTTGTAGCACCCAACTGACAGAGTAACATCCGCATGAGTCTTACTGCTGAACTCTGGCATTTTCAAGGCTGAGTTTCTGAGCTTCTCCGTTTCTCTTTCCTGGCCCGTTCAAATGAGTTGCTTGGTTTCTCTCACCGCCATCCTCAGTGTTGTCACCCTTGCTTTTGTACCTCCTCTCTGACATCCATTCACGGCACCTGACCCCCTTGGGCCAAAAGTCTTCCTTCACCACCATATGTGCCTGGTGCAGTAGAACATTGATTCTTGCAAATGCTATGTCTTTCTGTCTGCTGTTCATGACTCTCACAAAGGATAATTGAACTCCCTTACTCTGAGCATACTTGAGTATCATACTCTGAAGGCTCTCTGTTTCGTGTCGTCCCTGTACCGCCCGTACTCCCCGTCCGCCACCGCGTACAGCTCATTCATTCATTCATTCATTCATTCATTCATTCATTCATTCTCTCTTCATTCATTCACTCATTCCTGACGCACCCCGTCGACCACGTCCCCGACCATGCCTGTCCAGGCGCCCGTGTCGTCCCTGTACCGCCCGTACTCCCCGTCCGCCACCGCGTACAGCTCATTCATTCACTCATTCATTCATTCATTCACTCATTCTCTCTTCATTCATTCATTCCTTCATTCCTGACGCACCCCGTCGACCACGTCCCCGACCATGCCTGTCCAGGCGCCCGTGTCGTCCCTGTACCGCCCGTACTCCCCGTCTGCCACCGCGTACAGCTCATTCATTCACTCATTCATTCATTCATTCACTCATTCTCTCTTCATTCATTCATTCCTTCATTCCTGACGCACCCCGTCGACCACGTCCCCGACCATGCCTGTCCAGGCGCCCGTGTCGTCCCTGTACCGCCCGTACTCCCCGTCCGCCACCGCGTACAGCTCATTCATTCATTCATTCATTCATTCATTCATTCATTCTCTCTTCATTCATTCACTCATTCCTGACGCACCCCGTCGACCACGTCCCCGACCATGCCTGTCCAGGCGCCCGTGTCGTCCCTGTACCGCCCGTACTCCCCGTCCGCCACCGCGTACAGCTCGTAGGTGAAGCCGAGCTCGGAGGACATCCAGGCCAGCAGGTCCATGCAGAACCCTGGAGACGAAGGAGAAAACATAAAACCAGTCTCAAACCTCAGTACTCAGGACGGCATCAAACTGATTTAATCGGAACCCAACCCGTCATGGAAGCGACCTAAAGGTCGTCCTAGAGGAAGATGGGAAGACCAGATCTTCAACACGCTCCAGGGGCTGGGAGTCACCAGAAACAACTGGAGGGCCTATGCCGAGAGCAGACCAGCCTGGCGAGCCCTATGCATGTCTGCAGCCGCCATGCATCAGACACCGATGCCTGCGAACGATTGATTGAGTCTGAAAGAGGACACTTCACGACTGGAACATGTTTCTGTGAATAGTTTCTACATCAGGTTGGTGAATGGCTGAGTAACAAAATTCTTAATTCACAACCAAGGAAATGATAACAGCCAACGTTTCGATGGCCATCTATCATCTTCTTCAGGGCAATAATGATCAGTCATTAGTCACCTAAAGAATATGACAGGCGGACATCGAAAGGTCCTGATATGAAAACTAGCTCGCAAACAATCGACAACTTCGAAGACAACATGACTAATATAATCTGGCCACTCATTCTGTACAGGGCTGTACTGCGATAAATGCGGCAAACTAGAATTATCTTGAGTTGGATCATCAGTTATAGATATACTAAGACCATATGCGAAATTCCACCGTCAAACCTTTGAATCTGTTGTTCCCGGTCAAGACGTTTCCTTCTTGATCGGCGTCGGAGACTTCCACGAAGCCAGGCGCGGCGATGGTCACCGCCCGCAGGTGCCGCGTGCTTAGGTCGGTGACGGACGGGACCACCTCGGCCGCTCCGCCGGCGAACCGGACCTCCGCGCCCGGGAGAATGGTCAGCCTCCCCTGCAGGTCCCACGAACCCACCTGGCAGGGACGGGGGGAGTGAAATGATAATGATGATAATGGTTTTATTGGCCTGTTGGTCCGAAATTACCCGTGCAATGACAACCTCTCTAGTGCTGAATTGGTGCAGGGTTTACAATCACATAATATACATGGGCAACAGATACATATTGGGTCCACACTTGGATTTTGTGGTCTGGGCGGCTGCCATTCGGCGCCACCAGGTGACCTCAATACGACTTTCCCCAACCGAAGTCAGGTACCCATTCACACCTGGGTGGAATGAGGAAAGTCGTGTCACAGTGCCTTTTCCAAGGGCACAACGTCAGGTACAGCGCTGCCGGGAATCGAACTCGGGACTCGGTCCGATAGCCTCACCGCTAGGCCACTGACGCCATGATAAAGGTAAAGGTAGTCCCAAAGCCCTTTGAGGCCGTATGGGCAGTGTGTTGTCATCCACTGTGTCTAGGGCACGTCGCAGTTGGAAGGCGGAGCCCATTCCTCTCCTTCCAACGCCTTTTACCTCCCTAACCAAAGTCAGGCACCAATTTTTACACCTGGGCGGAGTGAGGAAAGTGCCATTCTATTTAAAAGGGCACAACATCGATGGCATGTCAGTGGATTGGCATCCAGGACCAGGTGTTCTGTGCCAAATACCCTAAGTGCTACCCCAACACAACATGTGATATAAAAGCATTAAAGTCACCGTTTGCCAGCCGTCCTCTCTAAGGTTGACGATGTGGTATTTTGCGTCCGCCCGGGCCCCGGCCGACGTGAAGCGAATAGGGCCGGTCACTCCACCGGTGTCAACCTATTATAACATAGAGACATGTATATATGTTAATGCTTTACTTTCGGGACCGCATCTATAAGCAGCGGCACCTATAGCTGCAGTGCAAAACGAACCAGTCAGAATTGCCCTGAAGAGGTTGACGGACAGTCACCGAAACGTCAGTTGAATAAAACACTTGGTTGCGTTCAAAGAGTCTTTTTATTCAGTGGCCTACCAATCTGATAAAACTATATTCACGCAACAATGATTGACAGTAAAGCCGGCCGAGCTCTGAAGACGAACCTTCAGATTCAGATACTAGCATCTTTGTCATTGCGAACACTGACTGTACCTACTAGGCAATTATAAGACTACCTCAAAGACAATTTCCCGGCAGAGGTGTGGGTTAATCCCCTGCTACTCCATGCCGTTTGATGGCGTTGTCGCAAGGATGCGGTCCATTGCTGTAGCTTAAACGAGGTTAGGCGCGGTAACGTTCGGCGTAGGTCGTCGTACGCCTTTGATGTCGATTTTCAAGCAGAACCATTCGTCGGCAATGACCTACGACAGCATTATCCATAACACAGAACAGTTGAATTTTACATTACACATACACGACTATCCCAAGAATGCCCTCATGGTTTTCGATATCGATCGTACGACGATTCCACCATGCATAAGCCACTTCTCGACTGTTTGTACCTGTTTGATGAACTGCAGCATGGTGGGGCCGTCTGACCACGGCTGCGATTCGCCTCCCGCGCAGGCGCAGTCCAGGGGCTGCGGTGTGATGGTGACGGAGTGTTCCGTGGCGTTGCGCAAGGCGTCGGCCAGAGCCAGGACTGCGTCCGCCCAGCGCGCCGTGTACGGCTGCAGAGAGGGGGGGGGGGTTTGTTCAATTGTTGAAAAACCTAAAACTATACCATTGTTCCATCTATTTTGGCCTATAAAATTCAAGCGAAATTAACATGTATATTTCCAGAAAGCCACGTGGGTCAAAGTAGAACTGTACTGTACTTGATCGAAAGTTTAAAGTTTGAAGTAACTTCCTCCTAAAATAAAGACTTTAAAGCCAATTAAAAAAAAGACTTTAAAGCCAATTAAAAATAAAGACTTTAAAGCCAATTAAAAAAAAACACAAAAGTGATCTCGAGCCAGTTCAATAGCTAGCTAGCCTGGATACCAGACCCCCAATCCCTAACATATCTATCGTTTGGACGATAGATATGTTAGAGATTGGGGGTCTGGCATCCAGGCTAATAGCTAGCTCACTAAGAGCAAATCTTCCACTGGTCGTAAGAGAGAACACGTGTGCTATATACAGTATATATAGGTTCATTGTATGTACTAGGGAAAATCTTTTCGACAAGTACTGTACAATGAACAGCGGACCACGGCTTAACGTCTCGTCCGAAGGACTGCAACCCTTTCCAGTAGAGTGCATGTTGGGTGAGCGACACAGGCGGGATTGGAACTCACGGCTTCTTGACCCAGAGGCGGGGCCGCTAACCACTGGACTACGCACACTACTTGAGAGGTTGAAATTGTTAAATTGTTCAGACCTAGCTAAAACTATACCATTGTTCCATCTATTTTCACCAAAAACATTGGAGCAAAATTAGCATGTACGTTTCCAGCCGAAAGCCACGTGACAGCTGTGAGTGGGGCAGAGTAAAAGTGTGGTGTATTTGATCGAAAGTTTGAACTTAATTCATCCTAGAATAAAGGCAGGCTTTCAGCCAATTCAAACAACCCCAAAGGAATCAAAAGTGTCAGAAATACAATGAAATATTGCAAAGGCCTTTATCGGAAGGAAGCTACAGCTAAAACGAGCAAATCCTAGTACTTTTCTAAAGTTTAAATGCTAAGCGTCACTGATTATGCATTTGTTTTGTAAGTTTCAGTTGAAATCAAGCGCCAAGTGGTAGCCTCTACCAGGCTCCATAGGCTACTGGACAAAATAGTAGAAATTTGCCAAACAGACACATACTAGTATAACATGTCAGAGAAGTTTGCTGGCCAAAAATACAGTATTTTCAGCCAGTTTTAACTCCCTTGGTATATCATATCTGTCTTAGTGTCTATCTGTTTGGGCAATTTCTACATTTCTACTATTCGGGCAATATATGTTTCCAGTAAACTAGATATCCTGGCCGAGGCTATTCAAGTGGTTCTCACCCCGATGACATCGGTCCCAGCGCCCGGGTAGGCCACCGGATCTGCCGAGCTCCACTTCTGCAGGAACGCCTCCCCGTGCGAGCCGTTACTGGCGGGCGGTCTGGGTCCCACCAGGCCCCGCAGGTACTCCGGCACCGTTCCGTTCCCTCCACCGCCCAGGGCATTCTGTGGGGAGGGAATAACCGTTACTGGCGGGCGGTCTGGGTCCCACCGGGCCCCGCAGGTACTCCGGCACCGTTCCGTTCCCTCCACCGCCCAGGGCATTCTGTGGGGAGGGAATAACCGTTACTGGCGGGCGGTCTGGGTCCCACCGGGCCCCGCAGGTACTCCGGCACAGTCCCGTTCCCTCCACCGCCCAGGGCATTCTGTGGGGAGGGAATAATCGGTACTGGCGGGCGGTCTGGGTCCCACCGGGCCCCGCAGGTACTCCGGCACAGTCCCGTTCCCTCCACCGCCCAGGGCATTCTGTGGGGAGGGAATAACCGTTACTGGCGGGCGGCCTGGGTCCCACCGGGCCCCGCAGGTACTCCGGCACAGTCACGTTCCCTCTGATCCACCGCCCAGGCAGTCTGTGGGTGATATGATATGTGCTGCTGTTTCATTTATTGACAATCTATTTTCTGCTCCGCCGTGCTCACCTAGAAACCAGTTTACCAGAACAAAGTGAACGTGTTTGTTATAATTACGACTACAGGAAGAGTAGTGAAGTACAAGTATCATGTACTGTCACTAAATGACTAATGGAGATCATTCAATAAAGCAAAGAAACTAAAGGGACGAACTTTTCAACTGAAAGTCGTCCACTTTTGTCTCCACTTAAAACAGGTCTTGTTCTGCATATGCTGGAAATAAGATTTTACAAGTTGAGAGGCAACCCAACCGTCTCGATATGAAATAGATAAAACAAATAATAATAAATAAACACATCATCTCTAAAATAATGACATCTGTAACTAATGATATAAGATAAAAGAATGGCGTTATTTCATATGTGAATGTCCTACTGTATGTTAGACGGCACCCGACATCGGCACAGCTGCCTGGGGGACCTGTTTATTGCTGTACGTGTTGCAATTTCAATAAAATGAAATAGAATAGAATAGGATAGAATAATTAGCATTTTAGAAAGCAGAACTCACGAGTCCCGTGATGCCGTCGCTGACCACCCAAGCCCAGCCGGCCCCGGTCATCCCCAGCAGGCTGGCCCTGTCCAGGATCTGCTGAGCGTACGACGCCAGGCAGTGCAGCACGATGATGCGGGCTCCTGCAGAAACATGCAACACGGAGGCGGGGTCATGCGCAACATAGGGCACTAAACGCCAATCAGCAAGAAACAGGTACTCAAGCAACTGGATAAAACAGGCGTTTCAGACAGCGACCGCTGTCTTTCGTCAGTGACTAATGGACTGGAGAACGAGGTTTTATACCAAAACTCTTGCAAGTCCCACCATGGATAATCCGCTCGTGGACTGTCTGTACCCGTTTGATGTACGTTCTGCAGCATGGTGGGGCCAGCAGGAATTGAAATGTAAATGAGCCGAAGACAATTATTTTTGGCGAATCTTATTACCTGGATGTCTAAATAACCTTTATCAACGTATCAAAGAGCACTTTGTTCGAACATTTGAGTAGCTAGGAGGAGGATACAATTTACAAACTCAGTCACGTTTTACCACAGCAGCGATACCTAGCTGCAGTGCGAAGTAGAACCAGTCAGTGTTGCCCTACCTGATGGAGGTGACAGACGGTCACTGAAACGTCGGCGGGTGGAAAGCATCGCGGTCGTCGGTTGTGTGTAGATGACTTTGTTATTCTGTGGCTTATCGACAACTTGATGAAATTATTCATGGCATTAGTGAGGAAGTTTATCATATCTAAACCTGCAGAACGCTGTCAAAAGGCTGGATCGACAAGAGAATGGTACGCACCTCAGTCTGTGCTTGCCTCAAAACCTTGCGTTTAGGACTCAGATGACATAGGACCACATAGCCATAGTTAGTTGGGCAGCCCTGATAGCATGTGGGACAGGAACGTCGACGTGAAATAAACATACCCGTGTTTTTGATGACTTGTAGCTGCGGTGTGACGTCGATGTCGGCCGGGTTTTCGGTGGGGTCGAATGACTGCATGGTGTGGACACGCCAGCCCTTCTGCCCGGCTATCAGCTGGAACTCCACCAACCCGTGTGTGCCTGAAACAGGTGGACAAGCCAGTCAGCGATGGCAGACTTCGCCCCCTTACCCAGCCCTTCTGCCGTGTGTGCCTGAAACACGTGGACAAGCCAGTCAGTGTCTCAGCGATGGCAGACTTCACCCCCTTACCCAGCCTTTCTGCCCCGCTATCAGCTGGAACTCCACCAACCCGTGTGTGCCTGAAACATGGAGGACAAGCCAGTCAGCGATGGCAGACTTCACTCCCTTACCCAGCCCTTCTGCAGTGTGCGCCTGAAACACGTGGACAAGCCAGTCAGTGTCTCAGCGATGGCAGACTTCACCCCCTTACCCAGCCTTTCTGCCCCGCTATCAGCTGGAACTCCACCAACCCGTGTGTGCCTGAAACATGGAGGACAAGCCAGTCAGCGATGGCAGACTTCACTCCCTTACCCAGCCCTTCTGCAGTGTGCGCCTGAAACACGTGGACAAGCCAGTCAGTGTCTCAGCGATGGCAGACTTCACCCCCTTACCCAGCCTTTCTGCCCCACTACCAGCTGGAACTCCACCAACCCGTGTGTGCCTGAAACGCGGACAAGCCAGTCAGCGATGGCAGACTTCACCCCCTTACCCAGCCTTTCTGCCCCGCTATCAGCTGAAACTCCACCAACCCGTGTGTGCCTGAAACAGGTGGACAAGCCAGTCAGCGATGGCAGACTTCGCCCCCTTACCCAGCCCTTCTGCCGTGTGCGCCTGAAACGCGGAAAAGCCAGTCAGCGACGGCAGACTTCACCCAACAAAAACAGCAGCATCGTCTTCGGATGCACATGTATGAGGATGCTGCCTTTTGTGTTAGCACAAAATCAACGTGCATCATGTCCACCATACTGGCAGACGACATGCCAAAGTACATACCAATACATCAAAGGTATCTTGAGTTATAGCTACAAACACACAGACACAATCAACTGCAATACCCCCGTAAGTAAAGCGATCCTCAAACCACGGTCCTACCGTAGTCGTCGTTTGAGATGAAGATGCTCACGTGATCCCAGCCGAAATGCTCCACCAGGTCAACCAGGGTCAGGCTGAGCACGCTGTCCGGCCAGGACATGCGCAGTAGCATGGGGTACACGTGGTTGTCCAGGGTGGGGTCGGTGGCGTCGGGCGCGATCTGAGGCAGCGACAGGCCCAAGCTGACCGGGCTGGTGGCCTTCACCTGCGGAGGAACGTGGTGGGGCGCGTGCCCGTCTCGTAATCGGTCGTCGCAATTTGAAATGGTAGTCACCATTTGAAACGGTAGTTGCCATATCACTGACCGGTCTAATTTTTTTTTTTGGTGGGGGGGGGGGGAGGCTGAGAAGAAGCAAAAACGTATGCATATGGAGCAATATTTCAATTACAAATGTACGACAGTATCTTGATAAATGGGAGCTCGGAAACGCAAGAAGGTAATAACATACGTTACCTCACAAGAAACCTTACCTGTGACGACAGTCTTGGTCCAATGACGGCCACGATACCTTTCGACGCTTGGACACAACCTAGAGGCAGAACATAATGACAACTTTATCGCACAACAATTGTACCAGCCTGCAAAATATGGCATCTACTGGCACATAACTACAGTTTCATGCGGCTAATCTACCTAACCAAAGAGTGTATAGTATGGGATGAGAATGGGCTTTTGAAATTGTCGGAGGAATTTCTAACGTCTAGACATTCTTTATATTTTCTTATATTTTCCTATGTTCTTCATGCAGGGGTTGTTACACGTCAATATTTACTTAAATTTGTCACATATCAATATTTGCTATTCATGTCATGATTCTTCATTTAGATACAGTATCTTTTCATTCACATCTTTTTCCTTGACTTCCTTGAAATTGGCTTTGGCCCTCTATATACCACATTAGAATCCGCAATCCTTAATTTTCTTTTCAATCTATATAGCTACGGCACATATGTTCTCATTTTGTAGCTGCTCTATACGAATTGCAGTATGGTCACAACCACCTTTTTTTTGGACACGGACGACATTTGATGCGCGCACGGATGTCATCCGTATAATATCTATTGCTAGCCCCACTCGATTATATAACTAAATAAAATAAAAACGCATGCTAGCCCTTATTGAATAGAATTAGTAATTAGGTTGTTAACTTTTATTCTATACAGTATTCTATTTTGTATTAGCCATACTTTGTACCGTGTACAATTGTCGTGCAATAACGTTCTTCTATAATGAGGCCTTGTGAGGCACGAACCCTGTCTTATCATGTCGAAGAACGCCAGCGTGGACGTCGAGTTCTCCGTGTACTCCAGGGTGACGCTGGGAACGAGACTGTTCTCGTTCACATACTCCACAGCCAGTCTGAGCGCGGAGGAGTCCTCCGGGTCGTCAGTCAGTGCGCCTGCGCGACCAGGATGGAAACTTAGTATACGATTTTGTCATCTTTATTAATAGAAAGTTTTATTGCAAGTTCTTGGCCGTAGGCTAATTGCAAGTACATGTAATATGAAAAAAGGACGGACAGACAATGATGGGCAATATTTTTTCATAGCACTCCAGGTCTAACTAAATTCTAACTTATTTAGGAATTGGGGAAGGAGGCACTCAAGCTAACCGACATCTTTCGCACCGCAATCGTCCTTCAGTGAGACATCTGGAGCCGCACAGTTCACGTTTGGAACCTTTATTCAGCCATTTGCACAAATCGATTTCGCCGATGTGGCTTCTTCAGTGGCTAAGGCTTAAATGACACAAGTTCATGAAGTTCTCACATACCATCCAGTGCATATCGCCCTTGAAATAAGATACCATACAGATCGTTATGCTCTGACCTCAGGTGACCTATACATGACGTCATCTATTGTTCTAGAACAATTAATTATGTGTCAAAGGTATAATGTTTACACAATCGAGGGATGAGAGATGCGTCTTCTTCAAAGTGTTGTCTTCTCCCTTCGCTGTTTTCTTGCTCTGGCGTGTAGCACTGGCGTCTCAGCTTCTTGTAGGGCTTGAAGATCACGTAGATGACGTTCTAGGACTGTCTCCTCTCGGTGGTGTGGTGGGCAGTGCCGTTCTTGTGGTGCACTTGGTGGAACTTTCGTGTCTTCCTAATGTGCTCGACTTGGCGGTGGTGTTTTCCTCCAGGTTGCGTCTTGGTAGAAGGTTCTTCTTGCTTCTGTGTGCATTCCTTTGATGTGCGGGATCTTTCTGGGTCCGGAGTTCCAGAAGATACAGAAGATGTATAATTGTTCTAGAACAATAGATGACGTCATGCTGTAGGTTAACTAAGGTCAGAGCACAACGACCTCTAGGGTATCAAGCACCAGGTCACCATGTTACCAGCCTGAGTGCAATACGCACTGGAAAGCTATAAAAGTGAGAACCTCATGTACTTGTGTCATTTAGTCTGTACACTTGAAGAAGCTGTCAAGCGAAACCGGTCGTGGTACTAGACTGAATAAAAGTTCTACACAGGAACTACGCGGCTTCAGATGTCTTACTGAGGGACGACTGCGGTGTGAAAGATGTCGGTTAGCTTGAGGAATGAATCCACTCTACTATATAAATTCTAACTTATTGGTGATACTGTATTATGGATGCGTCAAATTTTCTTATTCATCTTTAGATTCTTAGAAATAAACGATTGCAGACAAAATGACGACGCACTCGAGTTAACGTTGAGTCAGTTTATATCAGCGCCACCATCAAACAAGAAAAGAAGTCAACTACTAGAAACAAAGACATTTTGATAAACGGACAAAAATTAAAACATCAATTGAGGGTCCTGTTTAGCTCTGATAGTGGCGGGGCATGTGGCTTCTCCGGCCGAAGGGGTTATCCCCTAGTGCAGTGCACATAGGCCTGGCATGCATGTTTTTTTTCTTCTTCTTAAAGGGCGCCAGACATTTGGAGATAACTTAGTCTTATCATATGTAACAATAGTATTATTATTTAAGACCCCTGTGCGTTTACGGAATAGAGACGCGGTTTTCCCACTAAATACACAATTTGAACTCCCCGCCGCTGGAAAGTCGTCTGGCCGCGTGAAAAAATCCCGACACGCAAAGAACCGGAAATGACGTAAGCGGATGGTAGCGCTTGAGCTGATGGAACGCCAGACCGCCATTGTTTGTTTTGTAAACACATGTAGTTCTCGGGGTTTTGTTTGCCGAAATGCCGGGCGACTACTGTTGCGCAGCAAATTGCTCAAACACGAGGAAGGGCGGTTTTACCCTTTTGAAGCTTCCAACGGAGGGGGATCCTCTGCGAGAGAAGTGGATTCAGCAAATCCGTCGCACACGATCGGGACCGAAAGGGACGCTGTGGCAGCCAGGCACAACTGCACGTTTGTGTTGCGCACATAAATTTTTGAGGAGGATTGTTTCAAACCAACACCAAAGTTGAAGGAAGAATTTGGGTTCAACGTGCAGCACAAGAAAGAACGGAAGTCCGATGCTGTTCCAAGCATCTTTCACCGGCCCTTAGACAAAGCGGCGAGCACATCAAAACCGCCTGCGAAGCGTAGGAAATCTGCGGTGATAGAGAAAAGGCGCAAACAGGAGGTGAGGTTGCAGAAATTATGTTTTTTTCTCATGAGCACTAGAGCTGAAATGCGTTTGGTAGTGCGTGATGCCATTCTGTAGCGTAAATCTTCCTCGGAGGTGGGACATTTGCGAACATTTCATCGGCTAGTAGCAGTTAGGTCGGAAAAATGTCCAGAATTGGCTGTCATGGTACGTGTGTTTGTGGGGAGGGGGGCGCTGAACTGCCAACATCTTTGAGGAGAAAAAAAGTTATTTTCGTGTGGTTTTGCTCAGCTACGACATGTGAATATCGTTACAGTCAACCCACATGACCCCGTGAGTGGCAAAGTAGTGGGAACTGTCGTGATTTTTTCTTACATTATTGATTATTTCAACTCTACTCTACTCTACATCTGTAATTTTCTTGCGATGATTTGGGAATGAAAATTAAATGCTTGAAGTTCGTCCATATAAGTAATCACTACAAAAAAAATCAGAGAACAGGACCTCTCATGAGAAATGTTGACATAAAACTTCTCAATTGACAATTTGCAGAATATGTCCAGATACAAAAGAATAAATAATAACTTATATTGTTGTGTGTAACATACATGCTATGACTTCTGCATATCAGTACAGTAGATATTGAAATGCTGTCTATTGCATATACCAGATACTCAATGCAGCACTCGAGGAAAGTCAGCTTCAGGAGTCCTCTACTGTTGTAGAGGAGGGAGGAGCTGGCCCTTCTGCAGATAGTGATGCACCTGTGGATGTAAGTGTTGTCATTGATTGCCCATATTGGGGATTTACTCTAATTACAGAGGTTATATATTTCTTGAGGTTGCTTGATAAGCCTGCTTGATGTACTAGTATTATCATTCTCACACATTTTCCCTTTTGTAATTGATAGATTAGTAGGAATTTATACTGGTGTAATTTGTGTACATCTATAGATGAATCCAGCAGAGTTGGAGTTGCCTCATGCCAGCGACGGTGCTGCACAGGTGTCCTGTGACAGTGCTGTACAGGTGCCAGCAAAGAAGACCAAGGCTGTGCAGTGGAGGGGACGGAGACGGTCTAAACGTGAGTTTTCAGTTGTCAACTCTTTATCAAAACTTTTCCTTTGGTCAAACCAATCAAACGGGACACCTATCTTTAAAAAAAAAAACTTTTCATACATCACTGATAATTACTCCTTTCTTCAACGTAGATATATCATTATATCTGCAATACAACTTTGTAAGCATTTATTTCCTTATTACATTCATGTTCATGTACTGTAATTAGAGACAGGCTGTCTACTGTTTTTGTAGTACATAAACATCAGACTACCTCTCTCTAAAGCCCATGTCACATATCTTAGTTTGCGAAAAAAACCTCATTCTGACATTTTCCATCATTGCTTCTCCCAGGTGTGCAGACCATCACTCCAACAACAGTCACCGTGGCTACACAAACAGGCGGGGAAGAGAAGGACACAGATCAGCACATTTTGGTTGGCCACCTGTCTGTGGGCCCTGAAGAGAACAAGAAGTCGGGCTCAGAAGAGGACCAGCTGTCAGACTCAGAAGAGGACCAGCTGTCAGACTCAGATGATGACCAGATGTCAGTCTCAGATGATGACCAGGTGTCACTGAGAGGTGAGGACCCTGACTACTTCCCTTCCGGTGATGAGTCAGACTCAGATGACGAGGAGGCAGATGCCCGTGCCCAGCCACCGCAGCAAGACTGCCGTGTTTTCTTCGTCTTCTGGGCTTGCTTGGTCCAGCTGATTGCGACATGGGGCAGCTGCCCATTATGTGCATCGCGGGACCTTGAAGTGAAGAAGAATAGAGTGAGGGGAACGCTGCTATGAGTCACACTCCGGTGCAAGCAGGACGGGTGTGGTCACCATGAAAACTGGGACAGCCAGCCATTCTTTGGACGAACTGCAGCCGGCAATATGCTATTGTCAGCTGCAATCTTGTTCAGCGGGGCAACTGCAACAAAAGTGCTCAGAGTATTGTCGCACATGGGCGTAGCTGTGATCTCTGTCCGTTCCTTCTTTCGCCACCAAAAGCAAGTGCTATTCACAGCTGTGGAGCGCCTGTGGGGGGAGCGGCAGCTCTCCATGCTGAACGTTCTACAAGCAGAGGGACAACCTATTGTCTGTGGTGGTGATGGCAGGGCGGATACTCCGGGCCACTGTGCCAAATATGGTACATATACCACGATGGAGCTACGGAAGACAGCCATCATCGATGTGCAACTTGTGCAGGTATGTTGCATGCAATATATCCTCCTGGGATACTTGCTTCATATTGATAATTGACTCTATGTTCAAAGTTGCTGACCATGTGAAGTTGATCTGTTTCTTGTACCAATTTTAGATACCAACTAGAGTCTAGTTTGACCAGTCCAGTGTAAATAAACGTGTGTACTGTAATAGCTGATATGTTCTTGAGACTATCTAATGCCTATGACTGAATATTTTTTGTTTTAGAGCAATGAAGTGGGAGGTAGCTACCATATGGAGCAAGAGGGGCTGCGACGGTCCTTGGCAAATGTGGAAAACTATGTGGATGTAGGAACCCTTGTCACAGACCGCCATCTTGGAATTAACAAGATGGTGAGAGAGGACTACCCCCACATCACACATTTCTTCGACATATGGCATGTTGCTAAAAGTAAGTACAACTTGTTCTAGGATGTTTATTACTTCAACTGTGAGACATGCATGTTTGAGAGATTGTGCACTTCATGTTTTGATACAGGTCTCTGACCTTTTTGTGTGTGTGTGTGTCTGTGTGTGCCCGTGCGCATTTTTGTTTGTGTGTGGGGGGTTGAAATCCTTGTGTGTTGAGGAAAGGACATGTTTTTTTTTCCCGAATAGCAATTCATTACATTACATGGGTACAAGGTTCTTAGACCTAATATCATTTCACATATATGTTTATTCAGGTGTCAAGAAGAAGCTTCAAAATCTAGCCAAGTTGAGGGACTGTCAGGCCCTGAAGCCCTGGATTTCAAGCATGATAAACCACCTCTACTGGTCTGTGACTACGACTCCTCCAGGAAACGAGGATGTCGTAGTAGACAAGTGGAGGTCGGTTTATCAACACACGCATGACATCCATGATGGGTTTCAGGGTCATTTCCCTAAGTGTGACCATGACCCACTTGAGGGAAGAGAGCAACGGAAGCCATGGTTACCCCTACGTAAGTACATAACTGAAACGTACAAGAATCATCATGTCACAAAAATGGCTATTGTTTGTGTTATCTCATTTATATTTTTATTAGTTTACTAAACCTGGCAAAATATAAAGGAAAACCCACTTTATCTAAGCTGTAAAGATATTGATCTAAGTTATTTTTTCACTCTCTTGGAACCGGATATTTACATTTTAGCTGCTACTTGGACTTGGTGTTTTTTTCAGGACATTAGTATGCACAGTTTAATGGGAACTGGCCAACTGACAATTTTTGTTCTACATGTTCTTCAGATACCAAGGTGTCAGTGGAGACAGAGAAAATCATCCTCAACCAGAGGCTGTGCAAAGATGTGAAGCGCCTGTCACCTAAACATCAGACATCTTACCTGGAGGCTTTCCACGCCCTGATTCTTCACTTTGCTCCCAAAATGTATCATTTCTCATACAAGGGAATGCATTGCAGGTAATCATAAGTCTTATACATGTACAGTATTTTTGGAACTATGTACCCTGTGTATTCCCCCATGTCAAACTGGTGTTTTTTGTGCCTCCTTGTAGACATGATTATTCTGTTGTGCTCACCTTGTAGAGCAATCACCCTGTTTGCATTATCCTCTGAAGTACTCACCATGTTTGTCCTCTCTTCTCAGAGTCATCCTCGCCGCCCTGCATTTCAATGAAAATGCACCCAGAACACAGGCCAAGAGAATGAGGGATGGTGGAGATATGTACAGCCTTCACTACCCCAAATACAAGAAAGGTGGCTATATTGTGCGCAAGGTTCTCGAGAAAGCAACATTCGGTACGTATAAGAGCCAAGCTATTATACTGTGATTTTTAGATTATTAGACAGGAAACGACTAATTGAATCTGATTTCTTGTCAATGATAGTCCATATGATCCATCCAAATTTTTCCACCACAGAACAGTTGAATCCCACCATCACTGCACATAGCTTTGCCACTAACTTGACTCATCCATTGATATGTATGTTGTGATATTTTTTCCTGGGCACATAAAAAAGATAGTAATGTTCTTTGCCATGTGTCATATCGTCAGATTGTTTATCAATTTTTTTATTTCCTGTCTATGCACTATCGACTTTATCGCTGAAAACCAGCTCATTTTTGGTTCAATGTGCCTTCCTTACAGTCTATGCCAAGGAGTTGATGAAGCGTGTTGAGGCCATGTGCTGTGGAGAGGACTACGATGGCGACATGCTGGAAGGCCTGGTGGTTGCTGCCCCGGTGCCCCCGCCTCTCAATGCTACTTTTGAAAAGCCTCAGAAGGAGGCAGCAGTTAGAGAACATGTTGCTAGGTTCAATGCTAGAGACATGGCAAACTAGAGGTATAGATTAGTTAATAACTTCTGCCAAGAATAGCATATACCCTTTTTTGTTGTTATAACTATACATCAGAACACCAATATTTTTCAGGCCGTTGACAAATTTATTGTACGCATTATGTGCCCATCTGCTATGCTGCATGTATACTAGTATGTAGGACAACAGTCCCTTCATGTACCACAAAAGTATTATGACCCATATTTTGAGTTTGTAGTTGATGTATATATGACAAAGTTCATTGTTTGACAAGTAAAGTTGACTGGTATTTTGCCAATCCCAAAAAGGGATGATATCTACATCATATATGACTATAGTTGATTGTACATATGACAAAGTTCATTGTTTGACAAGTAAAGTTGACTGGTATTTTGCCAATCCCAAAAAGGGATGATATCTACATCATATATGACTATAGTTGATTGTACATGTGACAAAGTTCATTGTTTGACAAGTTAAGTTGACTGGTATTTTGCCAATCCCAAAAAGGGATGATATCTACATCATATATGACTTTAGTTGATTGTACATGTGACAAAGTTCATTGTTTGACAAGTAAAGTTGACTGGTATTTTGCCAATCCCAAAAAGGGATGATATCTACCTCATGTATGACTATAGTTGATTGTACATGTGACAAAGTTCATTGCTTGACAAGTAAAGTTGACTGGTATTTTGCCAATCCCAAAAAGGGATGATATCTACATTATATATGACTATAGTTGATTGTACATGTGACAAAGTTCATTGTTTGACAAGTAAAGTTGACTGGTATTTTGCCAATCCCAAAAAGGGATGATATCTACCTCATGTATGACTATAGTTGATTGTACATGTGACAAAGTTCATTGCTTGACAAGTAAAGTTGACTGGTATTTTTGCCAATCCCAAAAAGGAATGATATCTACCTCATACATGACTATATGCTTACTTCATGGAAAACACTGGTTGTAGCAGTTATTAGTCCAAAACATACTAGTCGTCAGCTTCCCGAAAACCGGTGTAGTCAGCGGAGGGAAAGTGACTCCGTATGGCGGCCACAGCACAGGAGGGCAAAGGCACACGAACCGACTTGCCAAGGTGCTCGTAGCACCAGCGTACAAACTGCCTGTACGCTGTGTACCTCTTCCAGCTGGAAGGATGGAAAACAGTGTTGTTTATGAGGTAAATTTACACTTTTTAATCACATCGTATGAATGCATAGTAGATGTTACGCACATGATCATGTTATAATACAGGAAATTGTCATTTATTTGTTCATTGGTTTGGCTAAAACACAGACCGCAAAGGTTGCCCAACTACCTTATTCCATTCAGTATTTTTCATGTATTGTTTATTGTTTGCGTACTCACTCATTTCCAAAGTTGACCGCGTGGTCCTCCCGGAGGGCAAGGTAGGCTGTTTCGAGGACATCCTCGCTCAGACACACTTGAGCAAAGCCGCGGTGCTGAGTGATGCAGACCACGCCGGGGTGCTTCTCTCTCCGCTCACACACACGCATCTGCTCGCGGCAGCATACGCTTTCCCTGACCGTCGGCCTGTTCACGCATCCCCCACAAGAGCACCTGAAAGGCCAAACCCCGAAACAAATTGAGAATAGTCTTGAAACTTGTAAAAAACGTAATAAGAATGAGTTGAAAACACCGCGTTTCCTTGAACTGTCGGTAGTGACATAGAAGGTGACCGAGTTATTTCCATATGCTAATCAACAGCGTGGGTCGCCATGTTGTTTACCTTGATTTATAACAACAAGTTTTGGGCTATCTTTGTTGATATTTCCAAGGAGGTTTAATCTCCTTGATATTTCATGTATTACTTTCTTATTCTTTCATAAAGATGACCTAAGAGAGAATACGGATGAAGGTAGTTACAGGCATTGGCGGGCGACAAAGACCAGAAAATAATGACAGTGCCCATAAGTTGCTACACTCAGTCATCGCGAGGCGTGTGCACTTTCACCGGCATATGACGAAAAGGCTCAAAACATCGTAAATACCTCTCCCCAAATAGGCCATAGCATGTAATCTCCATCCTATCAGAAAAATGTAAGCAACAATATCTGAGCGTTACTTACCATTCAGTATTTTGAAGCCTTTCGACATCCATAGGAATCTCGCCCGGAAATCCACCGCCTTGCGCGTCAACTTCACCGCCATGCCCGCCAGCGGCTCCGGGGTCGGCATCTTCGTCGCTGTCAGAATTCGCCTCAGCCGACTGCTCATCCGACAGATACGGTTCGAATCTGTATGGTAAAAGGGCTCCTACGGCATCCTCGGGTCCCGAGTCAGAGTCGATCTCCTCACAGACGCAGTCCTCGCTGGACGAGGAGTCAGAAAAGTTTTCCAGATCGTCCCTGTCCATGTTGTTGTGATTGCGAAACTAGCGCGCGGATAACGGGCCCAATGAGTGAGAGCCAGCCGGTTACGTCACGGCATCACGTGACCGCCGATGGAATTTTTTCGCCGCGGGCCCTCGAGCTTTCCAAGAACGACAACTTTGAGAAGCTGTATAAACTTTATTCATGGTCCAAATTGATTACAAGAACGTTCAACTAACTGCACTATAGGTATATTTTTCATGTTTATATCTATTTCAGCTATTTTTCCATATGTCTGGCGCCCTTTAAATAAATGGATAAGACTGCAAAACGAAAGTATGAATATATTATTTTAACTAACGACTACAACCGAATAACAAACGGACCGAGTCAGAAACAACCACGCATGGCCAACCGCTTTCGAGGAATTAAATTCTGCAATATTTTCTGATATTTCTTGAGGGAAAGGCGAATGTAGCATACATGTATATCTAGCAGTCTTACCAAACCGCACGGTTGTGCCCGCTACGATCCCAAAGGCCGCCAGCAGCAGTAGCAAGGCGACTTCGCAACTTCCTCCTAGCATGGTTCTTACTTTCGGTGATCCGACATAACATTTGAGAGATGAGTTCGACGTCTCATCTTTATCATTGGTGGCCAAGACATTCTTGTTGTCTTTTCTTACCTTGAATCACATTACAAGGAGCGTTACGTTACCGCGGTGAGAGCACCATCGAACGGCGTTCCATTCGACGCCGGTTTAGGTGAACTTACATGAACCAAGGAGGTCATATAAGGCCATGTTGATTTGATTGTATGGATGAAATCCGCGCGCGCATCAATTTTCGTCCATTTCCGAAAATGAAAAAAAAGTTTTCTACCATACTGTAAATCATGTATAGCAGCTACAAAATGAACAGATATATGCTGTAAATTGCAAATAGATATTTCGGAGAATGGATACTAATGTCGTAGAAGGCCAAAGTCAAAGAAGATGTGAAATAACCAAAATGAAGAATCCATGATTTGGTATGCCATTCTCTGTGTGTTATTTTTATGCAACCTTCCTGACCACGTAGATTTCATAATGAAGGCAACTTTTTATTCGCACGCTCGCATCAGTTTTGGGATCCCAAAGGATGTCATCCATATAGTCAAATCAACATATGGCCTTATCTATAATTAAATCCCATCCAGCTCCCGCCCAGGACTGGTTAGATCACAACCCCTTTGTCTCAACAACCATTCGTAGTTAGTTAAAATCCTCCCACACCATAAGGTGTATAGGGCGGTGCCCATCTCCGTTTCATAGCCCTGGGCCACACTGTGGTGCAATCACTGCAGCAGGGGGCTAGTCCACTGGCAGTGGAGTGTGTTTAACTTCCATACTGTTTCAGAAGTATGTACCATTTTTATAAAGTCTTTGGTATGACTCAATGCGCCTCTTGTCCAGAGGTGTCCTACCCGGGAGTTGAACTCGGGCCTTCTGGTTCAAAGTAATTAGAACCAGATGTGGTTAATAACAGAAGCGCAGACCACTACACCACAGGGCCACCCTAATAACCATTCGTAAGTACGGGCTATTTCAATCTATGCTAACAGGGAGAAAAACGAATAATGTGAATCGTGAGTACAGTTTCTTTATTACTGTAGTTCATATACTTAACGTTAGTGCTGTAACGTTATTTAACGTTAATGATAGCTGGCACTGGACTTTTTTTACAACAGCTACGAAATTAGAGGCTACGAAACGGCCACACCAACTTGACTTTATGACACTATCATGATCAAGAGAAACAAAATCTAATGCGTTGTATTGCGTTTGCACGTGAGCGTGATTGCGTATACAAATTCAGATTAACCTGGGGACTTCCAGGTTGACCATCAATCAGTCCAATGAGTAACAAACACCCTGTATTTATTACACGTTCTTGAAAAACACAACCTATTTCACGGCTGAAAGGGTCAAAACAATTGCTAAAAGTAACCATTAACACCGAATGACAGTGACTCAAGCAACTGGATAAAACTTTTAAAGTCTGTTTCCACATTTTCCCAGTTGCTTGCATAACTGTCATTCGGTGTATCTTATTACCTGGATGTCTAACCTTCCTCAACATAACCATTAATGTTACGTGACTTCTGGATTTACCGTAGTTGTTGCTGTAACGTAACCATTGTCACCACTATCTCATTGCAAATAGATGTACAAGTCATGTACATTCCCTTTTTCCTAAAGGAGAGGAAGAAACATGCCTTAACCAATGCACAAATGACATAAAAACAAGTTAATGTGGCCTCACATAGAATAACGCTCTAGGTCCATAAATAATGTACAATATCACTTTACTGTACTTTGGAAGAAAAGTTTAATGTGCCTACGACGCAGGCCGCAATTTACATTACTTCGACTTACAGTCTTATATTAGAACTCTCAAGTAGAATTGGAATGTGCTTAAACATTATCCTGTGTCTCAACTTTGACCTTCTTGGGGTCAAAGGTCTCGTGTTCACCTCTGACCTTGGACCTCCCGAACCTGGTCCCGTTCTGTTTTTTCCTGCCGGCAGATTTGTCACCCGCCCAGTCCTGTACAACCGAGGTTTCTGAATCAAGCAAAGGCGACCCTCCGTCTCTTAGCGGATCGATACTTGGACTTGTCTGGATTTCCAGGTGTTGTCGGTGACCCCTCATCCTGCTGCCCTGCCATTGGTCCGCTGTGACCTCAGCGCCCTTTGCCCCCAGGTGACCCAGCCCCGAGAAGTGGTCGTCGGGGAACAGACCCCAGTTCACCTCCGCCCAGAAGTCCTTGATGATCTGGTTCTCGTTCTGCGACAGGGCGCCCTGCTCGAGCTGCCCCGCCGGGTCAGAACTCTGCGCCCCCCTCCCCTCCTCGCCTCCAGCCATCATCTCCATCACATAGCTCTGCAGCTGCTCTGGGAGCCTGGCCACGCTGGGGTGTTTGGAGTCCCAGCGGTGCTGCACGCCCGCCTTTCTCTTCCTGGCCCCTCCGACAGCCACGGTCTCACCAACAGGGGTTTTAACAACCTGCTCGACAGAGCCTTCATTGCTCCCCGGTCTCTCCTCGGCGGAGTTCTCTCCCCAGACATTTTCGTCTCTGCTGCCGTGTTCTGACGGCTCTGACTGTCCGTTAGCCGGGCTCGCCGGGCTTTCCTGTTTCACCGCGATAATCCTGCCGTCTTGCCCGCGTATGTACGTACACGAGGGAGCCTTGGAGTTGTCTTCAGGGGAGTGATACTCTTCATGACTTGGGGAGAACACCATGTCTTGCTCCTTTGCCTCCCCTGACCCCTGCAAAAATGATCAAAAAACATTGTGTGAATACAAGTTTAATATATCTATGCTCTAGGAAGAAGCTTAAACAACCTAAATCAGTGTACACTTTTCTTTATTACTGTAATTCTTGATTTGTTATCGTTATCATTAATTTCAGCAACTTTTGCGTCACTATTAATCTGCTAAAATTTCATCATCACAAATATTTGATCGCCAGCATTTGAGACGGTAATGTTTGTTCCCACCGTTAAAATCAAATGCCTTGAACAACTCTAAACTGCTAAAATCAAATGCCTTGAACAACTCCCTTTCCCCCCACTTGCTAAAATTACTGACTGCAATATCAAATGGATTTACAGTACTGTAGTTCATTTATTGTAAAGTTAATAACTCCCCCAACCCCTGACCCTGACCCTTGCAAAAACAAGCATACTTCGATCTGATCCTCAGGGTCATCGGAGGTCAGGAGGTCACGGAGCCCAGAGAAGCTGGCGGGGTCGGCCGGTGCGTCGAGGTCAGGTTCACTGCCGCTCATGGATCGGGCGGGGTGCGCCGTGTTCTGTACGCTGATGACGCCCTTACACACGCTGCTGTGGGCCTTCAGGTTACGCTTGTATCTGTGGGGAGAGACAAAAAAATGAGACTAGACAGGTAACATTTGCCAGCAAATACATTATGGTTACCTTCACATGTTGTAAGCCTTACAAACTACTGCTCTGTTTATTCTTTAACTCAAACACATTGAATACATGGTGAGCTTGTTGCTACATTATGTAATCGAACACCACAGTGTTTACCAGTAACCATGGTGACAGCCGTCTGGTTCAGGTCGTTGACCCTTTTGTGCGGAGAAGAAGAGGAAGAAGAGGAAACGAGCAAAAACAATATGGTTACCCTTCTGTGAAGGTAACCATAATTATAACAAAAGTATTACTGTTACCACACATATTCTTTCTCTGGGACTTCAGCAAGGTAGCCTGGGTACGAACCTCCGTAGTAACCACTGGCTCTATCTGTTTGCTTGCTGACCACGGATTTAGCAAGTGAAAAGATTGACCCAACGTTTGCTACAGAGGTTGGTACTCAGACTAACAGAAAGGTGCATCGGTTAAAGCTTTCTTTTCAAATGGGTCCTTGATGATGGAATTAAAGGTTTAGAATTACAGGAACATCTGGTAACAAAATGGATTTGTATGGCTTATAACATTCCTAATACACTAGTCAGACTTTCAATCTCAAACTAATCTTTGAAAAGTCATCACTACAGCTCCAAAGGTGATTATTATGGCAACGAGAGGGACAGGTGTGCGCCTCACCTGAACTCCCCTGAGCACCTGGGACAGGTGAAGGGCTTGGCGTCCGAGTGGATCAGCATGTGGTTCTTCAGGTTGTGACTCCGGGTGAACGTCTGGAACAGAGGTAAGATTTATCAACATTAGTTTGTTGAAAATACTTTTCATGTTTGATAATGTAGTCAATGTTGTGGATTGCAGGGACCACTAAAAGGACTTAGCAAAAGTGGTCATTACAGACAGCTGGTCATACCATGGTCAATCTAAGAGACGGTGGCACCAAAAAGTGCCCAAAATGGCCAGGTAGTCCCTACGCAAAGGTGGTCACTAGTGCAGGGTTACTGAGGAGGTTGGCCTGTTTCCCTGTGTTTGTGTAGGGAGTAGGGATACAATACCATTCTACATTAGATAACCCCTTTATATTCCATACACAGACAAAAGAGGTTGATTGTTGTTATTCGGAATGGGATTGGCCATTTGATGTTCGAATGGTTGACCTTAGTATACGATCTTAGTATCCAATCTTAGTGTCCATTCTTATTATACGTTCGTACTTTCAAGTAAAACTGATTCCTGTCTGAGCATCTAAGCATGTGGACAGTCAGATTTCTCTTGTTTCCCCAAAGATGTCTTCTTGTAGCAATGTCCTAAGAACCAGGGAATACCATCCTCACCCTTATTACATTTGCTCACCTGTAGGCAGGTGGGACAGGTGTACCTGTGTTTGCTCACCTGTAGGCAGGTGTTTGCTCACCTGTAGGCAGATGGGGCAGCTGTAGCGCGCCTCGTGTTTGCGGATCCTGTTGGCCGGCGTGCCGTGCTGGTTCAGGCTCTGCAGGCGCTGCATGTACTCCAGCTGGTCAGCCGGCAAGCCCGCCTCGTCCCCACCTGACAGGCACACGTCGCTCACATGGTCACCCGTCGTCATGGCAACATCCGGGTTATGGTCTCCTGTCTCCATGGCAACGTCAGGGCTGCCGTCACCTGCTGTCATGGCAACGTCAGGGCTGGTTTCATCAATTTCCTGGAACAACAAATTTCACGTTTGATTATTGTGAAGACCAGACAGAATTCACACGTGCATGTAGATAGAGCAAACCTCCAAACCCTCACCCTCAGTATAGGGCCCTATGTTTAAGCAAAATTGTACAAAAATCATAACAACATATCTTTTTGAGTGCTGCTATCCACCTGCCACTCCATCTTATCAACATCTCCAAGTCCAATCTACAAAAATCTTTCAGCTATCAAATACCTGTGTATTCTGTTTTTATTTGAAGTATTTAGTTGGAATCATGAATCATCATTTGTGTACTACTATTAATATTGGCATGTACGCTACTCTTCTAATATCATCAAGGACTTACCAAATTTTGTTCCCCTCCTAAAGAGTCAGGTGTTGACCTTCTGTCCTCTTGAAGGTCAATGGGTTCATCATCTTGACCTCTGAACTCCTCATGGCGCTGAACGTCTTGTACTGTTAATGTCCCATCGTCATCATTTGACCTTTGCACTTCAAGAGTGTCAAGACACATATCTCCTTCCAGGTCAACAGCTGACTCCTGACCTGTGACCTTTCCACTCTCCCCTGTGACCTCTGATCCCTCCTGCTCCGGAGTCTTTTCTGACCGGATCCTCTCCAGAGCGTCCTTGACCGTCTCGGTGTACTTGCGTCGCCATTTTGACCCCTTGTTGTCCTTGCAGTCGCGTTCGTGCGTGCGCAGGTTTCGCTGGTGGCGGAACTTCTTGTGGCAGAATTTACAGGAGTACGGCTTCTCTCCTGCAGGGTGGGGAATCATGTCAGGCGATATTTAGTACAGAATAGGTCGATCTGTAAGCTGGGACCAATCATTGATGCATACATGTAGATCATTTATATGGAGCAATTCCAAATATTGGAAGGTGTCCTGTCACTCTGCCAATAAGCCTATAGAATTCATAACACATAACACTAGAGAGGAAATATATGCATAGTATCTACATTTTCTATCTCTGGCAGTAGGATTTACATGCTTGCAATCTTCAATTTGAAAGAATAGTGCTAGAAGAATTCTTCGACAGATTTACATGTGTATAACAATACTATCTCGATGGTCTCAAACCAATTTGCATAACTCAGCACTCAATACACCAATGTTTGTTGGAACGTTATTCAAATCTTCTCAACCACCTTTGTTTTCTTTGTTATATAATGTTTGATATTATGTAAGCTGTACGACAAGAAAGTGGTCTCCTACCGGTGTGAATGTTCATGTGGTCCCTGAGGGTCTCCGACCGGGTGAACTTCATGTAGCAGACGTGGCACTCGAAGCGCTGCTCGTGACGCCGGTTGTAGGGGTTTCCCACCTCAATGGGCACGGGGAATACCCCGCCCTTCCCGTCCAGGCTTCGCACGCCGTACCTGGGACAAAGATAGGTTTCTGCATCTGTATCTAATATAGGGTTGTCTCCAGAATTCTTTCCGTCCCAACCGGCAAATTTCTGTCCCGGGACGGAGGGTCAGAAATTTGCTTGTTGGGACAGAAAAAAAATCTCCCTATTCATTATAAAATCAGTACTCCATCACATGAAATTGAATGAAAATATGTTGTTGTAAGCCCGAAATGATAAATTTAACAATGGAAATTAACAGCGTGGGACACAATAAATGGGACGAATAAAAATTCAAAGCTGGAGACAGCCCTGATCTCCTACAGTACTTGACGGTAACAAATTATGTTATTTCATGTCAGGGTTCTCCTAAAAGGAAACTGAAAAACACATGTATTTCCTGGCAAAATGAATAAAATGAGACGTACCGGAACCCGGGCTGGTGAGTTGGCATTGGCGGCATGACCAAGGGCGGCCCGTAGTCCAGCGGCGCGCGACCTTTATCCGCGTTTGGTGACAGACGGAGGTTGGCCCGCGGCGAGAAGTGGCCCACGGCGTGTGGCGGGGTCAGGCTTGGTGTGGAGGTCGAGGTTTGGTGCCCGCGGCTGTCCTGCTGGACGTACTGGCCGCTGTCGTGTAGGACGAACGCGCTGGGCTCTCGACTGGTCGGTGTGTGCAGGTGTGTGTCCAGGTGTGTGGAGCCTGCAGTTGTGTGCAGGTGTTGGTTCAGGTGAGTAGAGGAGCTGACAGGAATGGGAGGGGATGGGAGGAGGTGGCCTGGTCCTGATGCTGAGGACGGTGGAGGCAGTGGTTTATCTGGCTCATCTCCTGTAAACACAAAACAAGTTAAATCTTTACCATTTTTAATTCATTTTGTTGATTTTTTCCTCTGATAATTCTTTGTCACAAGCTTTTCAAAACATTCAGCTGTACTACCTATAAAAAAGTGATGGCCTCCATCTGTGGTCCCATCCGCAGCAAACTCAGTCTTGACCTCTAACCCCTAACTCCTGACCCTTAACCCTTACCAACATGAGTCTTGAGGTGGTCTCCACCAGTGGTCCCATCTGCAGCAGGCTGGTGGCCAACAGCAGGTCAATGGCAGTCTGATCCTTAACCCCCTGACCCTTAACCCTTACCAACATGAGTCTTGAGGTAGTGTGACACGGCCTCCACCAGCGGTCCCATCTGCAGCAGGCTGGCGGCTGACAGCAGGTCGATGGCAGTCTGACCCAGTGTAACCCCTGACCCCTAATCCCTGACCCTTAACCCTTACCAACATGAGTCTTGAGGTAGTGTGACACGGCCTCCACCAGTGGTCCCATCTGCAGCAGGCTGGCGGCCGACAGCAGGTTGATGGCGGCCTTACATCTGACCCTTAACCTGTGACCCTTAACCCTTACCAACATGAGTCTTGAGGTAGTGTGACACGGCCTCCACCAGTGGTCCCATCTGCAGCAGGCTGGCGGCCGACAGCAGGTCGATGGCGGTCTGCACGGTCAGACTCAGCTCCGAGGTGTACACGAAGTCAAGCAGCTGGCAGAACGCCGTCGCCTTGACGACGGGCAGGTCGATGGGCGTGGCCTGCTTGATGGCGGCCTGCTGCTGGGTGAACAGCGTCTGGAAGAAGGTGCTGCTGGCGGCCAGGATCACCTGGTGACATCGGAACAGCTTACCTTCCACCTGGAATAGGTAATGTTGTAGATATGATGTAAATGGGTTAGGGGGTGTCAAATCATTACAGCACATTTGAGTGAGTGAGTGAGTGAGTGAGTGCGTGAGTGAGTGAGTGAGTGAGTGCGTGCGTGCGTGCGTGCGTGAGAGTGAGTGAGTGAGTGAGTGAGTGAGCGTGAGTGAGTGAGTGAGTGATTGAGTGAGTGAGAGTGAGTGAGTGAGTGAGTGAGCGTGAGTGAGTGAGTGAGTGATTGAGTGAGTGAGTGAGTGAGTGCATGAGTGGGTGAGTGAGTGAGTGAGTGAATGAGTGAGTGAGAGAGTGAGTGAGTGCATGAGCGGGTGAATGAGTGAGTGAGTGAGTGAGTGAGTGAGTGAGTGAGTGAGTGAGTGAGTGAGTGAGTGAGTGAGTGAGTGAGTGAGTGAGTGAGTGCATGAGCGGGTGAATGACACCTACCTCGAGTGTGACATCACAGAAGAGCCCGAGGTTGCGGAGGAAGTTCAGCCTGTCGAGCAACGTTCGCTGGTACACCAGGGACTTGTAGGAGTTGGGGGAGGGGGGCAGGGCCGCCATCTTAGACCAACGCTCTACCTGCAGAGAAGGGACAACAGCAGGTGTAAATTTCCATGTACTTAAATCCACACGTAATGCTTGCTTCTGGCCTGTCTCCAGCTTACCGTTTATCTGTCCCACTCATTGTTCGAAAGCCCACATTGTTACTTTTCATTGTTAATCTGTCATTTTAAACGTACGAAGATACATTTTCTTCAATATGGAGTTTTTAGAAAGATGGGTTGAACCTCTTCTCTGCATCTCCCCTTTGTCATCCCATCCCATCCCAACACAATATGTAGTGAATCTCCCCTGTCCCTCTTTCTGCAGTAGACATAGCTTGAGTCAACCTGCCCTACCCAGATACAGGCACTGCTCCTACTAGATGAAAAGTGAATACTTAACATTTCCTGCCCCCTCCCCAACCTGGAGATTAGTAATGAACCTTCCCTCCAGCAGCTGTAGACAGGTAAGAAGTGGACTTCCCCTTTCTGTAAACCCCACCAAGCAGGTTAGTAATGACTCTCCCCTATTACACCCCCCCCAACCCAGCAGGTGAATAGTGACTCTCCCCTGCAGCTGCTGTAGACATAGCTTAAGTGCAGTACCCAGAACAGCGGTGAGCAGTGACTCTCCCCTGTCTGTACCCCCTCCCCAAGGCAGATGAGTATTAAATGACTTTTCCCTATGTGTACCCCAGCCCATATAGGTGAGTAGTGGCTCTCCCCTGCAGCTGCTGTAGACACAGCTGTTATTTGCAGACACCATTCACCCCCTGCTTGTCACAGCACAGTGGTGACACCTGGGTCTGACAGGACTCACAAACACTACAGTGGAGTACAACACTACCTGGGGCCCGGGGAAGGTGATGGGAAATTATAAATGTACTTCTACATGTGAATAAAGAAAAAGGAAATATCTATTTACATCTAACTGGATATCAAGTTGAATATCTTGATAATTTACTTATTTATACAATATTGTATCCTTTATTAAAAATTTTCAAAAATGAAACGTGTAAACTCATTCTTCAAGAAAATATTAATTTATGAAGAAAAATGTTGGTTCCTTTCTATGAATTATGAAAAGAATTCCGGTATGAAAATGTTAATATTGTCTTCCCTGTTTCTTCAACCAAATATGAAATAATATCACTGATTCAACAGAACAGAATCATTTGTTTATTCTTCAAAACAAAACTTTATTCATGTCACTTCAAATATTTTGACACAACTGTCAAATTGGCTTCCCTTTGATATTAAAAAAGATTCTGCAGAAAGCAAGCCTGTATTTCCGAATGCAACATTGATATAGACCATAAACATGATATACTCCAAAGGATATCCAGATGCTTTAGATTTCTATCCTACAATGAGATATGCCAGGTATTAGTACCTCACGAATGATCATCATTTATGATTTGAAAACAAAAATGACAAGACAAATGTCTTGAAATGAGGCAGTAAAAATTACTCGAGGTCGTGAATGGGCAGATCGTCACCGTTTTATCATATCATATGCCTTTTTTTCTTCGCTAGCCCATTCTGACTGGGTTAGCGACAAAAAAAAGCGGCATATGATACAACGGTGACGATCTGCCCATTCACGACCTCTGCTTGGAGAGTAAGTAAAAACAACTTACCTTCCTGGAGAGAAGCAATTTAGGGCCATCATCATATGCTTATGACTGACATCTGTCGCACCCTGACATCTGTTGCTATCTCACTATCTCAGGATTCGGGCCGGACAAAATCAGTTGGTTGTGTTACAGACACTGCTTTTTATCTTAATTATATGACCCAGACTAACAAATATCAAACTCTTATGAATCAATGTATTTTTACATTTGTATATGAGTATTGTATTTTTAGCCTGCCTTTTACTTAGCAGTTTATTAAAAGAAAAACTGAGTAAAATATTCTTCTTGAATTACATGGGGTTGAAGACATGAATATTTCTGGTCAAATTTGGATGATAAAAAAGATTCAAGCTTAGTATAATTTCATAGAAATTTAGAGCTAACTGTAGTAACACTTAACTAATTCTGGATTCTAAGTTTTATTTCAGAATGACACACCTTTTTTACCAATTTTTGTCTACCTATTTGGTGCCCTTCGCTCCTTCACCAAAACCATTGGGACATTCCAATCTCAAAGGTGGTACAGTAACAATTGATATCAAACTTTCAACAAAACCCAGCGGAACATTTGGATTAAAGTAACATAACATCAAAAGTAAAACTAAAGGACCCTTTAATAGAATGATCTGCCAGATCTGGACAAAACCAAGAATGGGTGAATAAAACTTTACCAAATCAGAAAATTTCATTTCAAAGTAGAGACAATCCCCTTCACTCAGGCTTCAGTGCTTAGTGATAACATTTGATGATATCAAAGAATTGAACAAAATGCTGCAGAAAACTTGGATAAAAGGACACTAAAAGTAAAGAACGCTCAGAATGATTCTGATGAAACCAAGGAAGGCAAAAATTAAATATGATTAAAAAAATCCATTTCAAAGAAAAAAAATTTCCCCTCTTGATATTAATATCTTAATCTAAACCTCCTTGTTAAAACCAAGAATTGGCAAATAAAGTAAGATGTTATCAATTCAGAAAATGGCATTTTCAAACTTCAAAGTGAAAAAAATCCCCCAGTGCCCCTCCAGTTTTGCTGTGTACAATGTACATCTGTGTTTGCCCCCTTCGGTCCTTGGCGCACACCTGCAACTGAGAGCCAACAGCCGTTCCTTTCATCTGGAACAAAGGGCAGAAACACACCTGGAGCACTCAGCACGGGGACCGACTCATACCCTCTTTGTCAACATAAGCTGGTCACAATGACTTTGTTATCAGATACGCCGTTTACAGAAAGTACACAAGTTTTGAAACCAACAACAACTTGGGTATGTGTAACGTTTATCCGGTATAGTGGGTGATACTTTCTTGTGGGTTTGAGCAAACAAACTGATTATGTTTACTGATAAGGTGCAGGTTCGTGAATGGTCCCCTGTGGGCACACCTGCAGCAGATTTAATTTCAGGAGGAATGCTCATTACGCACATGAAAGGGCCTCTAAATAACATTTCAGCCTTTCTGTGCTGGGACCAGGGAGAAATCACTAATGTTGTTTCATTTTAGCTTCGGCTATTGTGGGACTCTGAGTGATTGGCAGGGCTGTTTTATGGGAAGAATTAAACCCAAGAAAAAGGAATAGCTTGATAATAAATCGCTCCTGTGTGTTTCAATTATATACCTTCAACAACGGCAAAACATCCTTCATGGTGCATTCTCTTTTTCTTTTCATTTCTTAACATAAAATAAATCACTGACTTAAACAGTCTTTTAGTTTTTTTTGCAAGAGATGGATTAGTTGGGCTGTTTAATAGTTAGTTATATACTGTACTACCTTTTGAATCTTTTTTTTTGTATAGATAAGTCCTAGAAAATATAACTCTATGTATATCTAGTTGCCATGACATTACAAATAAGACCAAAATCAATTGAAACTTTGCAAGGTCTTGGTATTAATTCACTGAAAGTGTTATAGTTTAGAACTGCGAGCACTGGCAACTTTTTTTCCTTTTACTTGAAGTGAGTCTTTAACAAGTTTGTATATCTAATTAATACATGTAACGTTATTGCCAAGGCTATTAAATGTCTCAAATGTCATCGGGGAATCCCAATACAGGATGTGTTACTCAATCTCCAAGCAGATGTAAGGATCTGGCTCATTCTCTGTGTTTTACGCCTAATTTTGCCACATTAAGTACTTTAGTACGACATAAAACGCTGAAACTGAGCCAAAACTTTACATCTGGTTTTACCCCAGTCCTGTACTGTATTATATGGCCTCCGGCAGTCAGTAGCAGTTAACTGTACTGTACTGTAGCAGTTGTTACAAATTCTTCCTGCTGTTCAACCCCGGTATAAAATGGTGATTACCCTTGCTGTTTAACCCTGTAGCAGTTAGTGATTCCCCCCTGCTGTTTTACCCCTGTAGGGTTTGTTAGTGATTCCCCCCTTCTGCCTGCCAAACCTGCCTGTGGTGCCAGCTGGTTATAATCAGCCCCACTGCTGACCTGGATTCCTTGCACAAATCAAATCAACCAACAGACACTCATTCCAAATAACATACCAAACTCAACCAGCAGACACTCATTCCAAATAACATACCAAACACGCTTCCTGACATTTTCATCATACCAGTAGCTTAAATTTGTCATTTCTACACAGCAGATATGCCCCACAAACTGAGAAAGATAGATTTGCTAAATTGTTCATTATTTCAGAATCAAAATAAAAAAAGCAAATTAAGTTGATTGAATTTCAAGTGCACACAAAATCAAATGAATTAGGAGACACCCATGCCAACCATTGCCATGGTAGTTGTATAGTTTATACATGGCATGAGATGTAATACTAGGTGAATAGGTTTTTGCATATGATACATTTGTTTATCCTTTCAAATCACAGTTAATAGAATGCCAAAATGCAATTTTTTTACATGAAATGAAGCAAAATGTAGTCATACCAAACACAGCCTAAGCCATAGTTTTAAAGATTTTCATCATTGTTCATAATTCTTACAGGGCATTTATGCAAGTTATACGACTTGGAATTACCTGATTAATTACCTGTGAATTGTAAAAGGTAATGTAAAGTAACACAAACCAAAATGAAGGTTTAAGATATTTTCAAAGTTAAAAGTGTTCTATTTTATCTATGTCTATATGTGAACAGATTGAGAAATGTAACATTGAAGAAATGTTTCGAAGTTCCGATAATTCTCTGCACCTCCCCTTTTCTAAAATGAACGGTCCCGGCAAGTCAAAAGTGACACTGAAAATCATGAGTTTCTTGGTATCATAATAAAAAAAAATGAAGAAATATACCACGACGAAATGTGAGTAGAAAAAAAAAAAAACATGACAGAATTTGAGGAAAGTGAATTTTCCCCCGGGCTCCGTTGCAAAGTTGACGTTTTTCAATGACCCGACGTTTCCCCGCACTGACAGTTTCGAATCTTCCGCGGAAAGACACCAAACCGTGTCATAAAATGCCGCCTTTCAGAAAACTGTCACAGAAACACGTTCAGCACACGGCTTCGAGAGTAGAAAGACGGAAAAGTACAGAAAATGAAGAAAACGTTAAACCATCCCGGGCGCATACCTCCCCTGTGCGGGCCCCCGGCTGCTCGTATAAACATCTGACTGAAATCCGCGCATTTTTGTCGTCTGCTACCCGCTTAAACACCCGCCGGACGGCTCAAAACTACCGCAAACTTCTCACCTCGGTCTCGGCACCAACGTTGAAGGTTTTCCCGGTGAATCCTGAGGTAAAAGCGGTGATTTTTGCGGAGAGAAGACGTCCCCGTGCCGCCGCGCCGTCCGCAGCCCTACAGCTGAACAGCTGCTGCAGCTGCCGCACATGCAAATTACACAGGTCAGGGGTCACGGGCATTTAAACACGCCTCGTACCCAGGGTACACGGGTGGTCACGTGGTGTCGGGGTTCTCACCGGTATTTAGTGAAAAAAACAACCATTTTCAACAAAAAACTATTACAAAATGAAATAATTTATCAATATATCTAGAAGAAAAATGACACAAGTGTCTATTTTAGCCACTACAGTCTGATATTATCAAAGTTCGGACTGAGTGTACTCTGGGTTCGAGATTCCAGTATGGCGCCGGAAACAAACAAACGTGAGTTGATTTTAGATGTCACGAAATTCTTCCATATTTTGGCCGATTTTACGCCCATAACTACCTGTAATCAGTGAAATCGCATTGTATATTCGTAGATTAAAGACTGTGGAGTTTCATTTTTATTTCATTGCTTGTCTTTGGCGTAGAATATGCAAAATCTAGCCGATTTTATACTGTGCGCTTTGAAGTGATAGCGAGACACGTGCTGTATTAAAGATCGATCAAGTCGATACATGATTCATGTTCCAAAATGATGCAGCTAGATCATTGATGTTAGCCGTACGGGTATCTGAAGTTTTGACGATTATTTCCAGTATAATTAAAGACCAGTTGTATAATATGTAGCATGTTGTTGTTTTCCTTTACATACAGTCAAACCTGCCTAGGCGACCACCTTTTCAACGCGACCACCTGGCCATGGCGACCGCTTTTTCTCGGTCCCGAAAATTTTCCCCATAGGCACAAGCATTAAGCTGCCTGCACAAGGCGACCACCTGTCCAACGCGACCGCGACCGCCACGAATTGGGACCGCACAGAGCACAATCCCTGCCCATGGCGGCCGCCAAATTTTCAAGCGTGTGGTGACATCGGATCATTTTGCTGTCGGATTTCAAGGAAATGTTTTCAAGACTTTGAAGGACAAAAATATGGACAAATTTATATGGAATAGCAATGTTATAGCATCGATTCCTCCATTAAGTGTTTTAATAAAACGTTCCCCCTATCCCTATAAACATTGTAAAGACAAATGTTTGTGATGTTGTTGTGCCTATCGTAATCTTATACTAGTAGTTTACCGCAAACTCAGTTCGGTTTAAACTAAATTTTCAAAACGAATACGTAGTGCATGGCGTCAAAAAGTCAGATTTCACAGAAATAACTATCTATTTCTTGTATTTTCAACAAAAATGTGTCTGTGTCTTACTAAATTCCGCCGAAAAATGACTTCGCGGCGGGAAAAACATCGGGCGAGAAATGTTGTTCACTGGTCCCGACGCCATCTTGGACCAAGTTGGCGCGGCCCGGATTTGACGTACCGCTGACCTTTCTAAAACACGATGCTTTTGTGTATGAACATTTACGAATACTGTAGTTATTGATGAAAATCAATATTCTTATTTTCTTGTTATTTCCATGAATCTCACAAACCTTTATTGGACGCTGTGCGTTCTGCTGCACTCAGGCTTACCTTTCGATGCGGTCACACAGAGCTTGGTGGCGCGGCGCGACGAAATATTCACCTTGAAAATCACACTGTTCCGTTTTCATCTTTAGTTGTCAGATCGAAAACTTTTTGACCCTTTTATCCAGCGGTCGGCGCCCCAAAAAAGGCTGGCACCAGCAGGTGTTTTCTAGGGATTTGTCTTAGGCCTTAAAACTTCGATGATGTGCGTGTGTGTGTACTATTTATGTAAGGCGTGAATGCGGGAGGGCGCTGCAAGATCATCGAGGCAACCATTGTTTTGTAGTCAAAATTATGACGAAAATTTGTACACGATGTAGCGGGGAAAATGTAATTTTTGTAGGATCTTTCTGTCAATGAGAATTGAACCTGGTCCCCACCAGTCATGCTGTCTCAATTCACATAATTTTCCATCCATTTACATACTGTATTTGAAAACCTCGACCTGGAAACATGTGAGTGGAATCCTCTTCATGGCGACCACCTGTCCATCGCGACCGTTTTCGCTCGGTCCGCCGGGTGGTTGCCTTGGGCAGGTTTGACTGTACCTTGGTTCATCATGGTCTCTCTCTCCATACAATTACATGTGCTTTCTTATAATGAAAGCCCAGTTTTAGCCTTATATCCAAACCTATTATAGCTGCTGTAATAAGACCCTTCATGATTCCGAGTACAGGTCAAAAGTAAATCTAAAAGTCCCCTGACTTGTTGACAGTTCATATTATTATTAAAAGTACTGTAAGTCTGTAAGCTAAAATTTTCTGGTGCTAATCAATAGTGATTGATTTATACAATACCCCCTACGTATGCGGTACCCAGGCCCAAACTTCACCTTTACGACATGCATTCCTTGTGTGACCCAGGTCATCACCATGGCAACCTGTGAAGTGTGTTCGGAGCAGCGGCACAAGTACAGGTGTCCCAGGTGCGAGGTCAGGTACTGCTCCCTCACCTGCTTCAAACAGCACAAGGAGAACACCTGTGAGCAGAGGGAGAAACTTGTGCAGGAGAGAAGGAGGAGAATACAACAGGTGAGAACAGTGCCTGGGTTTGAATCCTCTGACACGCCACCAATGTTATGCCCTTGGGAAAGGCACTCAACACAACTTTCCTCACTCCACCCAGGTGTAAAAGTGGGTACCTGACTTCCGTTAGGGAGGTAAAAAGGCGGCGGAAGGAGGGGGATGGGCTCCGCCTTCCAATACTGTGCCCCAGACACAGTGGATAGCAACCCACTTCCCCTATGGCCTCAAAAAGGCTATGGAACTATCTTTACCTTTTTTAAAACTGTTTGCCAACAAAAAAAATTGGACTTATCGTAATTCTTGACTGAATCGCTCAGTCCTCTGTAACTGCATGAATCTGACCCAATCACTCTGGACATGAGACTTCATGCACGTGTGATGTCAGCAATGGGTCAAAGGAAGTCAATATCGCCCCCCGTCCCGGCTAAGAGAAGGTTTGTGTGCCCTGTAGATGGCTTCCTTCACTCCTCTACCAGACTAATGATAGTGTTCAGTATTCAGACTGTGCGTCCCAGGGATATACTGTATGGCTATGCTGTGAAACCTATGCTGACAGAGATTGGGATCACCTGTACTCTTAGCCTGATTGAATCGCGCTTATGGCAGCCGCCTGTAACAGGTCAGCCCCTAGGTAGAGGCCATGAAAGTCCCAGACAGCTGGAGTTTGCATTATACAGACTACTGTACTCTAAGACTAAGAGTCTGTTTTTTCAGCAAATTTTGAGTTTCTCCAATCTATGGTTCACAACAGGGACTTCTGTTGGTATTTCCTTGAAACTTAAACTCTAAAATCATGGAAGCATGCATGAGGCTCACGCTGATTACAGGGTTTGAAATTCATGTTTTTTGTATTTCCCATCTCCAGTCTGAGGCAGCTGCAGCTACAGAGGAGGAGGATGCTGTTTCCATGGCGATGTGGGATGATGGAATGGATGAGGGGGATGAGGAGGACAGGGTACCGCTGGACAGACTACAGAAACTCCAGGACTCAGGTGATCGTGCTAAGTCTGCTCTGTACCCTCTCAGATTGGCAATGGGAAAATTAGGTTTCTATTTCTGCCTTAAAGTTTGTAATTTTTCTCTCTATGTTTTTCTTTTTCTTTTGTAGGTTCTTGTTCTATCCATCTATGAGTTTAAAGGCTGTATTTAGTTTGGAAAATGGAAGTTTGTATTCTAGACAAAAAAATTAGAACTGGTTGATGCCATTGCTTTGACTTTGAGTCTTTATCACAGCCAGGTATGATAGTAATTTCCCAATGAACTTCATTATGAAGAAAGAGAAAGTGGACAACCTCCCTGCTGTAGTGATTGCACAAAGATGTGTGGCCCAAAGGGTATTGAAACACCGCCCTATGCACCATCTGGTGCGGGAAGGACTTTGACTAACTTAAATCTATTCCCATCTCCCCCTCCAGAGGAGCTGAGGGGCCTTCTGTGTAACCCCCACCTGCAGCGCATGGTCAGGGAAGTGGACTCTTCCGATGACCCCGAGGTTGCCATGCAGAAGGCCATGCAGGAGCCCATATTTGTGGAGTTTGCGGACCAGTGTCTAAGGGTGGTGGAACCCCAGCCTAACGGCTCTGAACAGGGTTAGAGGTCAGGATGGGGGCAAAGGTTAGAGGTTGGGAGGGAGGGCAAACGTTAGAGGTCGGGAGGGCAAAGGTTGGAAGAGTTTGCAGCCCAGCAGACCAGTGTCTGAGGTTGGTGGAACCCCAGCCCAACTGCTCTGAATAGGGTTAGAGGTCGGAAGGGCAAAGGTCAGAGGTCGCTGACTTACTACTTTACAGGAAATGAAGAAATCAGAAATCACCCCCTTACCAATATGGCATTGCTATCCTATCAGTCTAACAGACAAAAAGTAGCAGCAAGGAGGATGTATGGCAATACTTCATTGTGTATATTAGAAATTACAGAAACACGGAGACACAAACCAACCAACTATAGTCAGCCCCGTAAAAGGCATGGTGTTTATTAGTGCTTATTTGCTTCTGTACAAGAGCAGGGTGATAATGTGAGTGCACTTGTCTTCTTCTCTCTAACTCACAAACTTCACCACACCACAGTCAGTTTGGCCCTGTGTGTTCAAACTGGTGCCCACTTGCTTTGTTTGATATGTGTTCTCAGCAACAGAAACGTTTGGGGCAGACCTCACTGTTTAGACTTGGAAACATTGTAAGATATGCCGTCAAACCTGCCCCAGTATTAACAGGACTGTTCATGCCTGTGTCAATGGGGAAATTACGTATCTATAGGGACCACCAAAAAGTGGTCACATTGGCCAGTTGGTCCTTATGTAGAGGTGGTCACTTGTACAGGTTTGACTGTATATTAATGGCCAGGTGGTCCTTATGTAGAGGTGGTCACTTGTACAGGGTCTAATTAGACTGTAACCTGGTTTCAAAGTCAGTACAAGTCCTAGTCTAAACAGGGTCTGAGCCTGTGGTAGCCTGACTGGACCGTGCTTCTAGCAGCCCTCCCACTGATATGTCACCATAGAGTTCTGGACTATGACAGTTGGTGTTACTCTGCTTAAAGCTAGTACTATTCTGATCTGATCCACAAGTTATAACACTGTATGGTTAGATATGTAATAATATTATAGTACAAGTACATCCAACTGCTGAAAAGTATTATACAAGGCAAAGACTTGTGTACAGTTATACAGTAGGTTAACTTACAGTTTATAATAACTGCCTGTATAATAAGTGTAAAATAAGTGGCTATGTACATGTACATTAAAGCTTGAATACACCTCTAAATATTACAACATTGTTTGCATCATAGTTGCATTACACTCACAATCCACACTGGGCTATCACAAAGTTACACTTGAAAGTTTATCTGTGCTGGTAGAAGCCATTCTGTATCAATTTAGTTGAATTGCAACTTTCAACACAAGAAATTTGACTCGCCCAAATGTTCGACTGATCAGCTCCAGTCTTTGGCTAGGAATGAGTAAGACTTTCTACAACAGATGATCCACTGCTCACTGTGTCACGTGCCTTATCTGCATAACGTGATGTCACAGAGGCAGTGGATTGCTCATTCCTTGCCACAAAAAAAAAGACTGAAGCTAACTAGTCCAATTTCTTGTGTTGGATTGCGGTTAAACTTTGATACAGAAAAAGAAAGTTAGTAGCTCTGTTGGCTCCTCATGAGAAGCATAACCATCACAACAATTTAAGTCACCTGTGAGTGGAGCAGTGGAAAAATACATTGCACAAGTAAACATATCCCAGGATGGAGGACAGTAAACAAAGTTAGTTGCTATGCCTTCCCAAATCTGTATACATATGTTCAATTGTTCGCTGTTGATCTGTAACCGCCACCACTTTTAGACACAATTGTAAGTAGAAAAAAGAAAAACATGTCCAACCAGCAAGTTTCACAGTGGGCCCCATTTCTACAGGTCAAATGCTTATTTTTGATAAGGATTTTTCTTTAAACGTTTCTTTTTTCCTGAAATATCAACCCATTCAGATTCTCTCCAACTTTCTTGTACTTGGTCCTTTTTTTACTTCATTATTTCCATAGCATTTCTGGCACCTAAATATGTTTACTTCAATTGATATCAATATGTAAACCCAGTGGTGGTATTGTTACCATCCCATGATTCCTCAATACACATCCTGCAATACACACCCACAGATGGCTGACTGTGGGCAAGAAGCATATAGACTTGTCATGTTGCTTTTGATATTGCAGCAACTGGTACAATTTGACCATTGGATTTTCTTTTCATGAATTGTCAAAAGACTAAAGTAGTCCATGAGACTGTCTGACCTTTGTTATTTGTGTACAACTTTCTAGATTGTGTCATAAACACTTGCGGAACATTGTACAAATATTCACCACAAATTTTGTGTCCAAACTTGACCAAACTACAGTGTTTTCCTAAAAACACTGTTGATTGATGATATCATACTGTTTGTGCATCAGAAAAAACAAATTGCACCAAAAAGCACCCATGGGAAAGTAAAGAAAATGATATTTTATATTGTTTTTGTAATAATTCTAAACAAACATCATTTTCTTTACTTTCCCATGAGTGCTTTTTGGTGCATTTTTGTTTTTCTGATGCACAAACAATATAATTTCATCAATCAACAGTGTTTTTAGGAAAACGCTGTAGTTTGGTCAAGTTTGGACACAAAATTTGTGGTGAATATTTGTACAATGTTCCGCAAGTGTTTATGACACAATCTAGAAAGTTGTACACAAATAACAAAGGTCAGACAGTATCATGGACTACTTTAGTCTTTTGACAATTCATGAAAAGAAAATCCAATGGTCAAATTGCACCAGTTGCTGCAATATCAAAAGCAACATGACAAGTCTATATGCTTCTTGCCCACAGTCAGCCATCTGTGGGTGTGTATTGCAGGATGTGTATTGAGGAATCATGGGATGGTAACAATACCACCACTGATGTAAACCTTATCATGTGAGCCAAATACTGCTGGCACTATTACATAATATGACATGATATATCTCTTCAGTAGAGGTAACTTGCATGGAAGCATTCAGCTCTTTATACAAATATTTTGACACTAAAGTACATTCAAGTGGAATTATTACATATAATGTTATATGTACATTTTATAATTACAGAGATGAGATTTTTGATTGTGGATTTCTTGTGTAAATAAATCATTTAGTGTACATCAACAAAATAACTTTTCAGTCACAAAATAACTTTCTAGTCTTTTGTTTTAAACTGTTGGTTAGGAAAATACATGTCAAAATTCCTGGATTGTGAACTGTCAGAGCTTGGAGTCACAATGTCATCCATCCAGGCTGTGGAATTTTTACTCTTAAATGTCTTCAAGTTTCTTGACACTTTGTTTGGCTCTTTTTTTACTCGTCACAGTCCAAGAAAAAAATAGTGAATTTTGTTGAAGACTTAAATAACTGATCCCTTGTTCAATATAGCATGGTCACAATACAAATGTTACGTCACTGATAAAAGACTGTGGAAGCTGGCCGTTTTCAAAACGTCTCCAGTTGTTTCACTTGGAGGAACTTTTGTATTATCTCATTACCTGGATGTCAAACCTTCATCGGCATATCGTTCTCAGTTATATCCTGATTCTATTTATTCATTTATTTATTAATAATTAGGGTGGTCCCATCAGTTGTAACTGAGTAGCTGATTTCCAAGGGAGCCCTCATATTTGATATGATGTGTTCAGTTGGTCATGACTTGGACATTTTTCCGAACCTGAGAGATGTGTGTTTGGCACACTTCTGTTCTTACTTATAATTTCTTAATCTCCGAGCAGATGTAACGGTTGCAAAGACCGTATCCAACTGGCAAATGTAGTTTTTCTTGCAACCAGAACAATAAAAACTCCTTTTGCCAGTTGGATACGGTCTTTGCAACCGTTTCATCTGCTTGGAGATAAACAATTTCTGTCTCATAATTGGAGGAGACACTAGTTATTATTTTATCTTTTTCTGCAACAAAATATCACATTCTTTATAATGGTCCTCTGGCTGATTATACCCTTACGTTGCGCAAGGTAACAGTTACTTAAGCAACTGTCTTGATTTTGGAAACGGTCAAATGTTTCAGGAAACATCGATCCACTACCTTTCATAGGCAGTGAAACTACCTGAAACATCTGACCATTTCCAAAATCAAGACAGTTGCTTACGTAACTGTTACCTTGCATAATGTAAGGGTATAATCAGCCAGAGGACCATTAAAACGAATGTGATATTTTGTTGCAGAAAAAAGATACCTTGCCTATCTTATTACCTGGATGTCTAACCTTCGTCAACAAATCTTTACTTTAATTGATATCTTTCTTGTCAGAAGTGATTAATACTGATAATGCTGAGTGTGTACCGGCCTGGACACTGACATGAAGTCATGATCTCTTTTTACCAAGAAACACCAGGCTGAGTATCAAGGAAAACGTGAAGATTCCTTTGCACCTTCTTGCCACAAAATGTCATCTTAGACATTGGTTTTCTTTCTGGTGCTTTTGTTTCCCTTGACATCACGAAACAACCACTCGATGTAGTTGATACTGCTCATAATGGCTTTATATGATACACACAGCCACCCTTGTTTCTTTCTTTGCTTGAACAACATTTGCAACAATGAAAAACAAATTTGCACAGTGTTGTAGCCTGTGTAACGCTATGTTTGAGGCCACTGTTGTTATAAGTGAAACACATTTTGGTCGATTTCTGTGAGATTTTACTCCATCTTCTTTGCACAACACAACCCGTTACTGAAACTGTGGGCAGACATGTCCTTCAACTCAAACACGTCCTCATTATTAGAACAGTGCACGTCGTTTGATGACGCGGTCACGTCCGGTGCACCGCACGTCGTGACGTCGCCAGAAGCGGGGTCCTTGAGGTCGGCGACCGAGAGGGCGATGCCCAGCTGCGCGGCGTAGTAGGTGGTCATGATGAGGGCGCGGTTGTACGGGATGGGGATGCGGAACTTGTTCACCCCCAGCAGCGTGTCCGAGATGATGAAGAGGAGAGCGCCCACGCACGCGCACAGCTTCGTCCACGTCCACAGGTCGTTGCTGAACATCTGCGAAAGTAAAGTTATGTGAGGTTTCTGCCAGAGAGCAATATTAATATATAAAAAGTATTTAGAAAAAGTGTAGCCGTGGCAACTGTTGCAGGGCTTACCTTTAGTACTTGCTTGTATATACCCGTAGAACAGTCGTGACACACACACACACACACACACACACACACACAGACACACACACACACAGACACACACACACACACACACACACACACACACACACACACACACCGTACCTGTAGCCTGGCCATCCCGCGCCACAACATGAGCCACAGCAGCAGGACGTACACGCCCACCAGGATGCGTCGACGGAGTAGACGCCATAAGCGTGCAACCCCGGCCATGACACACACACACGCACGCACACACACACATACGCGCACACAAAGCTACACACACACGCCCCAGTACTGTACCTGTAGCCTGGCCATCCCGCGCCAGAGCATGAGCCACAGCAGCAGCACGTACACGCCCACCAGGACGGAGTAGACGCCGTGCAGCCCCGGGTACACACACGCACACACACACGCACACACATACACACACACATACACACACACACACACACACACACACACATACACACACACACACACACACACACACAGACACCCTAGTACCGTACCTGTAGCCTGGCCATCCCGCGCCACAACATGAGCCAGAGCAGCAGCACGTACACGCCCACCAGGACGGAGTAGACGCCGTGCAGCCCCGGACACACACACACACACGCACGCACGCACGCACACACACACACACACACACACACACACACACACACACACATACAGCTACAGACATCCCAGTACTGTACCTGCAGCCTGGCCATCCCGCGCCACAACATGAGCCACAGCAGCAGGACGTACACGCCCACCAGGACGGAGTAGACGCCGTGCAGGCCCGGACACACACACACACACACACACACACACACACACACACACACACACTCACACACACACATACACACACACACACACACACGCGCACGTGGAGCTACACACACACCCTAGTACCGTACCTGAAGCCTGGCCATCCCGCGCCACAACATGAGCCACAGCAGCAGCACGTACACGCCCACCAGGACGGAGTAGACGCCGTGCAGGCCCGGGTAGAGCACGGCGTACATGCCGGCCGCCACCCCGAACAGCGCCGCCCCGACAGGCAGCCGCAGCGGGCGGAACCCGAACGACACTATGTACAGCACATGCGCGATGGCGAACATCACCTGCAGGGGGAGATCACATGATGTTAGTTGAAAGATGCTGGGAAAAGTCACTTATCAAGCCGACGTCCCGTTGCCAACGTAACGGTCCTCAGCCAAATTTGTAGATCGCCAGAGAGTCGGGCGAATTAGTATTTTGCACCTGAAATTCTATCTAAGAGGAGTGGAGAGGAAAGAAAAGAAAAGATGTAGATCCCGTCGATGTGAGAAGGAGGGTGTGAGAGAGATCTGACTAGAGGAGAGAGAGAGAGAGAGAGAGACAGGGAGAGAGAGAGAGAGAGAGAAAGAGAGAGAACTCACCATCCCGTAGATGAAGTAGATCCTGTCGATGCGAGGAGAGAGAGTGACAGAGAGGGAGGGAAGGAGAGACAAAGGTTAAACTCACCATTCTGTAGATGAAAAAGATCCCGTCGATGTGAGGAGAGGGAGAGAGAGAGGGAGGGAGGGAGGGAAGGAGAGAGAACTCACCATTCTGTAGATGAAGTAGATCCCGTCGATGTGCTGAGAGAGGGAAGGAGAGAGAGACAGAGAGGGAGAGAGAGAGTGTGTGTGTGGGGTAGGGAGAGACTGAGTGAGAGAGGAGACGACAGGAAGAGAACTCATCATGCCGTAGATGAAGTGAATCCCGTCGATGTGCTGAGAGAGGGAGGGAGGGAGAGAGAGAGAAGGAGAGACAGAGAGAGGGAGGGAGGGAGGGAAGGAGAGAGAAAGGGGGATAGAGAAAAGACAGAACTCACCATCCCGTAGATGAAGTAGATCCCATCGATGTGTTGCCAGATGAGGAAGGCGTCGCCGAGCGCGGAGAACACCAGTCCTCCCAGGATCCTGCGCGCGTAGGTGTGCATGTCGGACAGACTCATGCCGTGCAGCAGAACGAACACGCACAGGGACAGGACCGGCAGGCACTTTATCAGCGCGGAGAACAGCGTGGGCTTGTCGGCGTCCAGCCACAGGATGTAGTAGATACACGTGGTCTTGAAGAACGGGACCAGCTTCGGCCCCACGCTCTTTAACTGGAAGGACAAGACAGAGAACACTTATTCAATACAAAAACTTATTCACTATCAAGTTAAAATAGTCTTAAGGAATGGTAACCCACAGACCAATTTGGGGTCCTGGATGAATGTGGTCTTTAAAAAATGGACCAACCTATGCCTAACACTCGTTAACTGGAAGGAAAAGACGCAAGGTTTAGGACATACTTGAAGGGACCAACTTAGGCCCGACGCCCCTTGGCTCGGGGAGCAAGCAGGAGACTTTTACTAATACTTACTACATTCATATAACTTAAAGACTTATGGAATTTAGTATAGTCCTGACGAAAGGGCAACAGGGAGAACAATATAATAAGGAACCGACGTTGCACTTGTCTCAAGTGAGAAAGGGACCCACTGGACCCAACACTACAACTAGAAGATGAAGACGGCATGTTTAGGACATGTTTGGAAAAAAAGGATAGGTCGGATATTTTTTTTAATTGGAATCACAAAAATTCATGAGCAAAAACAGCAACCGTAGCTAAGACCTGCTTTGCCTCAGGAGAACAGAACGTAATCACTGTGGACTTTAGCATTGTCCTAAGCCCTGCATTATGTTCTATGGGAACGCACAAGCCCTTTCTCCCTGTGTCCATAGCCCGTAAAACCAGTGGGATCTAGGGTTTTTAAAACCAGTCTTTGCCAAAGTTTGTTTTAGATATCCCCTTGAAAGATTCTGTATCTATAGCCGGTACAACCGCCATTAGGTGTAACACACCAGCTTCGCAGGCACGCGGCGCGGCAGCAGCTGGTTATATTACACCGAACGGTCTGTTATACCTAGTCTTTGCATATCTGACTGCAACTGTCCTTTAAAGCTACTTAGTGAAGATGCTCCTTCAAATTTTTAACCCAAACGTCCCTGCAGTTCCAGAGCAAGTTGCCATGGGGCTAAACCTACAGCACTTCTTCCTTACATCAAAGTCTGTTTGGCACCAAAAGGTCAAGTTCACAGCATGTCCATTAACGGCAGAGATACGAAAACCGTAAATACTGCTGCCGTACCAAGGCCGGCCACAAGGAGGCCCTGTCAGGTGCACAACACCTACCCACAATCCAGATCTCATCGCAATCACTCGAACCGTTTTTGAGATATTGCGCCGGAACCACACGCGCCCAGCCATAAACGTACCCAAACCTGTCGTGACCTCCATTTTCATGGAGGTATAAAGGGCGAAGGTAAAGCAGGTATCCTCAATTAAGGTGAAGCATGATGCTTAATTTTTCAAGTAGCTCTGAGTGGTAGTGCAATGCGGCTTCGCCGCGGCTCGCGTTTTTGGCCAAGCATACCGGGTCACCCCATCTCTTCTCGATATGTGTGTTGGGTTCTTTTACGTGCCGAGGTTTATTGGCGTTTGAGGCTTACGCCCGAAGCTCCCCCATAACGGGGCCGCCGGTTTTACTACTAGTATCATCCATGTAGCTACGCGTAAAGCTGCGCAGGGTGGATAAAGATTCACGCGGAGTTGTGACGTCACACGCACGCCACAGCCGCTAACTCCAATGTTTTCCGACGTCTCCGTGGAATAAAATTATATTCAAACGCGCGTTTCTTGATCTTTCTTAGATACTGACGTAACCATGACAGAAAAACAACGAGCCTGGGTGCCTTCCGATTACTACCGGGGCTCCTACACTCGCTTCCCCGAGAATACATGTAGGAGCCCCGGGTGGCACCCAGGCGCATTTCTGCGACAAATCTCCATGTACAAACCAACATCGGGTTTACCGCAAGTTAACGCTGTAGGAAGGCAGCGGCTACTAAGATTGGAAGGCTGGCTTCGATAAGGCGCCCGTGACGCTACACCTACATGGCAATCTATTTTTTGCTGTCATCTTTATCCAGGGTTGCCCAGCTCAGTGATTGGCACTGCTTTGCAGTAGGGCCCTGTACCGATCACGCTCTCCTTGGTTAGATTTGAGCGGTCCAGCTATAAGAATTACGTGGGGTTAACTAGGCTGAGTTCGCTCTACGTAAAAGGTCCCCATACGAGGACCAGGCTACAAGACGAAACAAATTCATGCTTTTGATATTGCAATGACCACGGATGATAGCATCTTCTGTCGTGCCGCCCCCCCCCCCCCCCCCCAAAAAAAGATAAAACGAAACTTTAATATTATGAATTGAGCCGACCGACTGACTATCCTCCCATCAATCAATCTCAGTATGAACCATTTGTAACCAGCCCACCAAAACGGCCGCCGCATCGCCCGTTATGGAGGCTTCCCGCCGCGTGCCTGTAAGTTATATCTCCACGCTTGTGTGATTTAGCGGCGGGATTATATATATAGTAATCTGTGACGTCCGAACCAGTCAGCTGACTCACGGCGTCACGCGCGCGAACACTCACATCCGGGATACCCCGCTTCCGCATATCTCTCTCAGACCCGCAATTCTAGCCTCCGTTGCAGGCTCTGGACCGGCTTTTGGGGGGCTAAATAATACACTTTTTGCAGCCAATCCGTATCTATCAGCCAACCCTGTAACTATCAGCCGGCTAGATGGTTACCGGAAAAATGGTTACGGGGGTGGCTGATGGTTACGGGCTGGCTGCAAAAGGTGTATTATTTAGCCCCCATTAAGGCCGGTTCATAGCCTGCTATGGAGGCTACGCAATTCAGGGTTCCTATTTAGTTAGTTACCTACTGTCACTGACGACTTCGATCCAAAACAGATACACAGTTTTCCTTTTATCATTCTCTCACAAAATCGGATAAATCCCCGGCCTTTTAGTTCCATTAGGTGTTGCCTGGGAGAAGAGCTCTATTCAAACCTCCCCGGTTTCGCGATGTCCCGGAGGGCTTGTTTAATATTCAAGCGGACTGTTTCTCCCTTTTTCTTATGCGGACGGTCTAATTTCTGATACCATAGATGGGAAAGGAGAAACAGATGAAACGTTGGGGAAATCGTTGTTTTTTCCTTCACTGCTGTGATTCCTTCCACCGATACCATACTCTAAGCAAGGAGGTTCAAACATCGATTTTAAACCTCCTTGCTCTAAGATATACGCCTTTCCCCTCTCTTTTCAAACGCGGTTTGTTTTCACAAGACCAGGAGGTTTGTGAACGTTTTGAATGTTCAAGTAGTCGGTATCTACTGTTTCCTGTAGACGTGTCGAGTAAGCTGATTCCTGCCAGTCAAAACGAACACAACAAGGTCACACACCAGGGGGCCCAAACTTGACCTTGACCTTCGTCTTCCCAACACCTACCCACATATCAAATATCATCACAAACCATCCGGAGGCTCTAATGTTATACGGACCACAGGTATCTGAACACAACCACAAGCAAGCAAAGTCACACGCACAGAAACGCAACAAAAAACACACAATACCTCCATTTTCCATGGAGGTAATGACAGCATCCCGTGAGCACCGCAAGGTCACGGGCATGTACACGGCACAATGGGCCACAAATGGGCAACCGGGCCACGGAGAGGGCCAGACTTGTGGGGCCAGCCGAGGTGGGGGAACATATACGAACATAGAGACACGAAAATACAAACTGCCCGAGAAGACCTCTCAGGGGACCGATAAATCTGGTCTTTGTGTGCCCAAAAGGTCGCGGTGAGCAAAATGTGAGAAAAATCACACGAAATCAGTCACAGGGGCTAGGTTGTTATCATGTATAGTTGGCTACGAGTGCAGATTTGATTGTAGGTCGAACATTGCGATTGGAAAGAAAACAAACTGGTATCGATCCACTGAAAGGGAAAGGACCTTTGAAAACAAACACAGCTCGACATTTGAGAGAAGATGACCCGGGATCGATGTGGCAAACAGAAGTGGCTGATAAACAGATCGATGAAAGGGTTGGGAGTGATCGGCAAATAAACACGAAATGCGAGAATCATGGAGAACATCTTATATCTACTGTACAGCGGTGCCGACATTAAACACACAGATCACAGACTGAGAGTGAGACCGTATCTACATGCACGCCCCCCCGCCTTTCATACACAAAGCAAAACGCGAAATGTTTTCACAACACGCACACACTGCCTGTGGGCACAAATTATGCATTCAACACGATCCTTGTTTTCTCCGAAAGAAAAAACAAAACACGTCGAGCAAATCGCTCTGCCATCGACCACACAACAATACTACAGCGATTTTGCAATCGAACGTGCGACACACGAATTGAAAGACCACCCCAGTATTTTATACGTCACAAGTAATGGATTCCCCCTTACCACAGCCACGGGACTATCCATGGCTCAGTCTCTCCGCCGATGTTTTTGTTCAAGACGAGAATTTCGAAACGCACAGTGAGGATTTTCCTCAAATCCAGGACAATAAGAGAGCGGCGCTTCCCCCGAAAACACGTCGATCTGTGGCTCCAATACACCCCTTACTCGTGGCAACCTCCGCAGAAAGCTAGGCTACGTCGTCACAGGGTTTTAGCGTGATGAAATATGAACCGCCGACGTCGCTTTACGCTGGCGAAAACAAAGATATCCTATATTTTTGTCGACGTATCCCTTTCCTCCCCCACTATTGCGTCATGGGAATCACTCATGGCTCGGTCGCGCTCTGATTGGTCAGTGCCCGGAGGCGTTGCCAAATACGGCGCCGTGATTGGTGCAATAGATTAAGACGTCACAGGAGATGACCAATGGGGTGTAAGCACTAGCAACGTGACTTTGTTTACATCCTGCCGGCCGGGCAGACTTCGCTTCCAAGTAGGCGGTCTTGTTGGTGGGTTCCAACGCAGGCTAGAGTAGCCTGGATGCCAGACTGTTTCCAGGGCGTACACAGGCCAACTCCTCGGCTCCCGGGCCAACATGTGCCCGAGGAAATTCTACAGCAGGCCCCCTGAGTTCGACATGCACGCTACACGAAAGGGTCACAGTTCTAAGGGACGTTAAGCCGTGGCCCACTGTTTATTGTGCTTGTCGAAAAGAGCAAGGACAATGTCCTTGAAAAGAGATAGGGGAAACTTGCCCGGTACAATGAACCTGTAAATAATGTACGTAGCGTGTGTCTTATATATCACGACCAGTGGAAGAATAGCTCTTCAGTGAGCTAAAGAAGTGGATCGAGATCACTTTCACTTTATTTGTTTATAAACTTTCATCCTGGGAAACAGTCTGGCCAGCGCACGTCACGGATATCTAATATAGAGAGACTATTGCGTTTGAATGTCTTTTGTAGTTTTCTGACAGTTGTTGTTCGTTACCTTACCAAAACCGAGTGTCAGAAACGGCGCGGTATTAGAAAATGCAATCTAAATGCAAACGTATTTAGACGTAGTACTTAGGTCTGTCTGTTATAAAAAAAACTTCTGACCACAAAAGTTTTCGAAACCTGGTTTGCTTTGGAGGTGGAGTCTAGATCCGCCAGTCAGTGGCAAGTATAGCCATAGTGACTGTTGCAGAGTTTCTCTATACATTAGCCTGTGACCCTGTACTAAGAATGCAAGCTAGAGACGCCCTGCAACAGTAAGGCGCTATAATGTTGCGTACAGATTGGCTATATCATATATATATATAACGCGTGGCATTATAATGGCGAGAGGTTGTGAGGAAATAGCGTTATGATACACATTTTGGGACTTCTCATCGATAGAGTACCGTAAAGCAAATGTTGGCAGTTGGATGGCTGACCCACTTGCTTGCTCGATTATAAAACCCTTTAATTTGTGACGATATTACTGTGCCAAGCACATTACTCGCACTTCATTTTGCCTGATATATTTTTCAAACAAGCAGTCACGTATGGCTGGGTTCTCACTCAAAACAGACTCTCCGGAAATGAAAGGCGTCTGTTCCAATAACCTTTCCCTGAGTATGGACGTGGTTATCAGCAAAATCTAATATGTGGTACAACGAAACGGTGCCAACATTGGGAGCATTATAATACACCTACTCCTGTGATAGTGGTCAACGCAAGGCCATAGCAATTTCATTTGTTGGTTTGCGGATGTGAAAATAAATACTGAACTGTTAGATGAACATGAAAACAGTGTGGTGATAAAGTCACTGCCTCAGTGAACAGTTTCAGACAGCGACAAAAGTCAGATTAAAGTTTCCATCTCAGCCTTCTTGTTTTAATCTTGTCTTCTTGCTGACCTTTAATTTCAATATGTCCAAGTGCCAAGGAACTAGATCTGTGAGGCCAAAGTATGGAAGGTTATTTTTGTACTCCGTTGGCACTATCAGCTGGGAAGATCTATGTACTATGCATTTTAAAAGTTTCAGGGGGTACTGCATAGTGTTACGTTATGTACAAGTGTTTTCCTCTACGTCACTGTATCTTCATTTCTGTGAACATGTGCAGAGATATGTACACTGTCACTCACTCAACCACTCTACAATGTAGATCTCACACTCAGTCAGTCAGTCACTCCCTTGCTCGCTGACTCTCTCACACTCACCCTCTCGACCACTCTTACTCACCCACTCTGAACCCACAACTCACTCAATCAATCTCACTTTTTAACTCCCTCTCACTCACTCGCTCTCTCACTCCCAGTCACCCATTATCTTACTTATGTGCCCGGTAATAAACATAAAGCCTGTGTATTCCTAGTGTGTTTCTTTGTGTGTGCAATTTTAAATGTCATATAACGGCCTATTGCTGTATGCTACCATAGTCCCCAACCTCACTCACTCGCTCGCTCACTCACTCACTCACTCACTCACACTCACTCACACTCACTCACTCACACTCACTCACTCACTCACTCACTCACTCACTCACTCATCTCCGCCGCTTTTCAGTCTTTCACTGAGGCAGGCCATCAATGCATCCCCAACCATCAAGAATAGGACTAGGTGAGAGAGCGTTGTGGGCTGAAAAAAGGACAATGTTCAGAACTGCAAATGTAGGTTTTAATGGAATATCCTACAGTCTGGCCATACTTCACAAGGTGGATTATAAGTTTCGTATCGCCCCAAATGTTGCAAGATATAAAGACAGTGGCGGGGACTAGGGCACCAAATATTTCAGCTAGCACCATAAAACAAAATATTTATCTATGGATGACAACAATGTATTTTATATTGTTGTTTAGAAACGGAACTTACAGGCAATAGCCTCTTTCTGTTATGTCAATAGTCAACAATGTATTTGCTCCACAACACCACAAGTGAAATATGAGTTTCATTGCACACTGTAGATTTATGCTAGTCATTCGAAAAACTTGGCTTCCACCAGGCCTTCCTATGGTGGTACGGATCGTAGAATTCGGTAAAAAGGGATATGATTGGCCAGGGAAGTCAGTCTGTGAATAGGCTAACCAAAACACTATGGTGGCTAAACTCCTCTGGCAAATTATTATCATAGCTGGCACTACTAAAACTGGTGGTCTCCTCAATTTCTTTTCATGTAATCATGTGTACCTGTTCCACATAAAAAAAAAACCCCTACAGATTCTGACACTGTAGGGTCATTACCAGGCTAGTGTTTACATAAAACACTAAAATGCAAAAAAAAAGGAAAGTTAAAAAATACTGGAGCCTAACATCGCGTGTAGCTGTCAAAACTTTGTTTGGTGACCCATAGACATGATCAACCCCTTTCCTTGGGCTCCTTCCACAAATAAATGATAACACTAATCGGAGTATCATTAAAGAAGGCAATAAAGAAACTCTTCTCTCTTTTCTTTGCTGAAAAGTTCGGCTTTACAAGCTAAGCCTTCCAACGATACATGACAAGAATGGGCCTGATCAAGACCTAGTAATGGTCAACTGAAGTAGAGTTTTCAAAACCGTTTTGCTATGCTTAGGCCACACACCAACACACCAATTTAATTTCTTGGTTAACGGAATTTTGAAAAAAAAAATGCTAGATTTGAAAATCAACTTTGGTGCACACAGTTTCAGGGAGTGGACAGGGTCAGGTGCAAGTTTCCACCCCAGCCTTCTGTTTTAATGATGTCCTCATGCTAAAACTAAAAAAAATCCGTTAGCCAAGAAATTAAATTGGTGTGGCCTTAGTTACCAGAATCAACTGTTACAACACCAATCATTGTAATGATATGATCACCCAGCTGAACAGATTCAAATACCAGAGCTAAGTATTTGTGCTACATGTACATATACTTCAGGTTTGCTATGTTAGTTTCGCAATTATGGGGTCTTTTTATACATATGAATTGGTATTGAGTTTTTCTTTTGATTTCAGTTGAATGTGTGATAGTTGTGTGCCAATTTGTTAAAAATAGAGAGAACGCTAGTGACCCCCCAAAAACACCCCTCCCAATGAAATGGTATGGCTACCCTGCGACGTCACAAAATCAAGATGGCGGCCACCACACATGCCAACGGATCCAACAAAGGTTTTGCTACGCAAACCTGTAAAAAGTTACTTAGAGGCTCCCTCGTCATATGACGCATGAGGCAGCGTTAGTTGCACCTACATAAATTTGTTTGCACAATCCCTCCTGGCACATAATATATCTGAAAACTACATAAATGTTCACCACTTCTTATTGCTCAATAAATCTCTAACGAAAATATGTGCAAGAAAGTAACTCTTTGCCATAAAATGTTCAGCACTAAATTATCATACTTCCAGAGGCTTTGACCAATCAGAAGCTCCCATATTTGAAGCTGTGCTATCATTGGCCGGCCTACAAGTGGCTCACTCACTCGGTGGTTTATTTTGTGGTTATAGGAGCCAATCAGGCATCTTGTCACCATATACACCTCGGGGCGGGTCATTAACCCTTTAGCATTCACCCATCTAATATACAATCATTGATGTCAGTGATATCCTCGTTTTAAGACCCCCTCTCACTGTACGCGCGGCACGCTGACGTCGTAGCTGCGGCCGATCAAATTGACATTTTCAAAGACAAAAAATATTAATAATAATAGTTTTTATTGGTCAGAAATTACCCGCAATGGCAGCCTTTCTAGCGCTGAATTGATGCAGGGTATAACAGGTTTCACACAATACACAACATATATGATATCTTATCCACACTTGCATTTTGTGGAACTGTCGCAAGGGTCTGGGCGGCTGCCAATCGGCGCCACCAGGTGACCTCAATACGACCTTCCCCAACCGAAGTCAGGATTCTTTTTAAGCTTTTTTGTTTTGTTTTGGTCATAGTTGTAAGTTTTGAATGACATCCCCATCATAAAGTCAAAGGTAACACAAATCCAGTTTAGGATGCAGTGACGACGCCAGTGTGCCACGGGTCCAGTGAGAGGGGGGCTTTAGTTGGATTCTGAGAAAGACTAGTTAGCCTGAGTGTCATCCAACTGATCTCAGGAAAGAGAAGCACCGGGAGGCCACAGCTGCTGTTCAAAGATGTCTGCAAGAGGGACTTGAAGGCTCTAGATATTGATACAGAGCACTGGGAGGACCTTGCAAGTGACCGTTCCAGGTGGAGATGCACACTGCCCAGACAGCTCAAATCAGGAGAAGCCAGACTGATGCACAGCGCAGATGAAAAGCGGATCCGCAGAAAAGAGCTTTGCAACAGAACTGAGTCCGCTTACAGATGTGATTTTTGTGGCAGAGACTGCCATTCTCGTATAGGGCTGTTTAGCCATAGTCAATGCTGTATGACTGTTGTGGATTAGGATTTTACCATGGTCAATACTGACCGACGGAGGCCATATAATGATGATGATGATGATGATGATGACATCCTGGTTAGTGCCAGGCCTCCCTCCACAATCATGGGAACTAAACAGGATGACACTCAGGCTAGACAGTCGTAGGACAGCTGGAAAATTGGTGAGTTAACTTTTTGCATTGGAACAAAAATTTCAACTCTGTGTACTACTACTCTATACTAATATATAATTTGGCCAGACTATGGCAATGCATTCAGAGGAGCTCCAGTTGTGTGAGAGAACTCTCCATAAAAGTGTTCCTACTGAAGTGTAGTCACGTGTGTATTGCATAGGACCCATTTTCTTAATCAAAAAGATTACTGGCAAAAATACAGAAACAGTTTCTCCACTGTCTGGCATCTGTACCTTTCTGAATATGGCATGATCACATGGTCATTGGAAATTGCACTACAGAACTTGAAAAATTGGGGCACAGTTCAAAACAGTCCCTTTTCCTGTCGTGATGCGGTGAATAACTACTAAACATTGCAACAGAAAAAGTCTCCATCCATGTTGACACCATTTATACATATAACTTGTGACTATGAATGTTCAGGTTTGTATCATTGCACTCTCATATGGACACCTTTGACCTCTGCTACCTGTTGACCCTTCACCATCCTAACATCTGACCCTTGATCTTTTTTCACTTTGAACCTTGACCTCCAAACATCTAGGACCTTGATATTTGATGTTTATTGAACCTTGACCTCAAAATGGCGGATCCTTTCAGTCAGTATGTGGCACTTTCTGGTGTATTCTGTGGGGAAACATTGCAAGAAATTTATTTCATCAAAAAGTTTTGAAAAAGTCAGACATGCAAAGTAGATTGAGGTTCTACTCAGGCCTCTCATGACTACAGCACTTTCACCATTTTTCATGCCAACTCTCCTAAATAAAAGCATTGCTGTGGTTATGGAAGTGACATTAGAAGTACAGTCAAACCTGGCTGGGCACCACCTCCAGTCACAAGCCAAACTAAAACAGTCCTATCCATTTTTACATATCTAATCCCACTGCAACAATTTCCCTAGTCCTTTGAGTGGTTGCTGAAACCAGGTTTGACTGTACCTTCTACAGTATGGACATGCAGGATGTTCAGCACTAGGAATGGAGGGAGGTTAAGGGTCATGCAGAGAAGACACCTCAAGTCATGCTGATGAGGGAAACATGCATTAGACTGTTAGTGTGCAGGTTCAGGCAGGCTAGAGCTAATCTTAGGGTGCTATCACACTCGTGCATATATCAAGTCCCTTTGAGTTTCATATTTGCATTTTTTGGGGGTTTAGGTAAAGTTTGTGGGAAAGAAGTTGTCTTCTACTCTGACCCAACGTTATCATACAGAAAAAACTACTTCTTCAGCTGCAAACGTTACCTAGACCTAAAAATGTGAACACGGAACTCAAAGGGACTTTATATACTCACAAGAGTGAGAGCCATATCATGACGATGTTATGCAGTGCAGACTCACAAATGTTAGCATTCAGCTTCAGGCCACATTTCATTTCTTCATTTCTAGTCTTGTAATAAAGAAACTGCTTCACAAAATGAAATGTGACCTGAAACATGTGTGAAAAAAGGGTGGTATTTTCTACATGTGCAGTAGTTTAAGGCATACACCACCAGTATACCTATTACATCACACTACACATGCTTAATACTACACACAGCACGTGCACCTGTACTGATGACATGACACAACATGTGTACCTATGACTACTTCTGTGCCAGCTTGCTCCAGTCCCCTGATTCTGGCTTCTGGTTTCTCCTGGTGGAAAAAAAGTAAAACAAATGGAGACAAGTTATCAACTGCAGAAACAACTCTGAGTTCTGTCAATCAAATCTGTATTGCACAGTTATCACTGGTGTTGCCTCAAATATAGTTAGCAAGCCTGTTCATTCTCTTCATAATTTACATATACCCTATCTGTTAACCCTTAACCTGTAACCCATAACCTGTAACCCTTGACCCTTACCTGATAAAGAACCTCCAGACTGTCCAGGATGCGATGCCGACAAATGCGGCGACCCAGCACTGCCAGATGTGTTCTGGGAAGGGTCTGTAACACTTTAACCTGTAATCCTTGACCCTTAACCTGTAAGCCTTACCTGATGAAGAACCTCCAGACGGTCCAAGATGCGATCCCGACGAACGCGGCGACCCAGCACTGCAAGATGTGTTCTGGGAAGGGTCTGTAACACTTTAACCTGTAACCCTTGACCCTTAACCTGTAAGCCTTACCTGATGAAGAACCTCCAGATGGTACATGAAGCGATCCCGACGAATGCGGCGACCCAGCACTGCAAGATGTGTTCTGGGAAGGGTCTGTAACACTTTAACCTGTAACCCTTGACCCTTAACCTGTAAGCCTTACCTGATGAAGAACCTCCAGATGGTCCATGAAGCGATCCCGACGAATGCGGCGACCCAGATGTGTTCTGGGAAGGGGCTGTAACACTTTAACCTGTAACCCTTGACCCTTAACCTGTAAGCCTTACCTGATGAAGAACCTCCAGATGGTCCATGAAGCGATCCCGACGAATGCGGCGACCCAGCACTGCAAGATGTGTTCTGGGAAGGGTCTGTAACACTTTAACCTGTAACCCTTGACCCTTAACCTGTAAGCCTTACCTGATGAAGAACCTCCAGATGGTCCATGAAGCGATCCCGACGAACGCGGCGACCCAGCACTGCCAGATGTGCTCTGGGAAGGGCAGCAGGAGCAGGTTCAGGTCGAACTTCATCACGATGAGCAGCTCCGTGATCACGATGGCCGCCAGGATCCACGCCTGCTGGCCAAACTTCTTACACGTGCTGGGGGGGAAGACAACACTATGTAGTTAGTTATCACGACATTTGTGTCAACAACTTACAGGTCTTCATAAGGTCATATAGCAAATGTCATCACAAAGCCAAAGTCTAACAGTATGAAAAACACAAGGTTTGTACCAAGGTCATGAAATTATAGGTCATCCCAAGGTCAAAAGTTCACAGGTCATGACAGTAATACACAGGGGTCATGACAAGGTCATAGAATAAACAGTCATCACAGAGTCATGATAAGGTCATTACAATGTCACTACAAGATCATAAAATAAGTGGTTATTCCTAAGTCATTACAAGGACATTAAGTGCCATTGAAAGGTCATGAGATAAAGGTACATCGCAAAGGTCATTGACAAGGTCCTCTTTGTAACTCACGGGTCGTCGAGGAACTGGAAGGTCTCCCTGAAGGCGACCGCGGCGGCGGGGACGTACATGCCCAGCCGCGCCCAGTTGATCAAGTTGGGCGGAGGGATCCACAGGATTGTCTTGAGGTAGAACGCGTTTAACTCCGCAAGCAACCACTGTGGGGAGGGGGGTAGAATGTGTTAGCGACCACTGTGGGGGGGAGGGGGTAGAATGTGTTAGCAACCACTGTGGGGAGGGGGGTAGAATGTGTTAGCGACCACTGTGGGGGGGAGGGGGGTAGAACGTGTTTACTCTACTAGCAACCACTGTATGTGCGTGGGCAGGGAGGGAGAGTAAACATAATGTAAGAAAAGAAAAATGCATCTCAATCCAACAACATGCCTGATGTGATACAACATGACATGTGGACATTGAACATCACGGTTAAAACTTTTAATAGGGGATCAGGGATTTGAACCTGTAACGTTAGCTTTGTAATCAGAAAAAAACTTTCTACCATAATGATTGTGATGATGCCTAACATTGTAAACAGTTATCCTTTGGTAGACAGTTGAGCAAACAAATCTTTAAACATAACACAGATTTGGAATTATATCAGGGCTTAAAAAGTATGAAAGTTGGGCTGAGATTTGATCCAGGAACTTGCTATCCAAAAGATGAGAACCGTTCCCTACCATAGTGATGATGCCTAAGACTGCCAGCCAGCGTTTGAGGCTGAGGGTGGGTTTCCAGTCGAAGGAGGTCCAGTTGTAGGGCGTGAACTGTGCGACCATGCGCCTCATCTTCCCTCGGTACGTGGGAATGTGCCACAGCCCGCGCCAGTGGTACGGCTGGGGGAAAATGTTCGAAAATCTATCCGGTTGCTAATAATTCTATTTGTGTAGCTTATTACCTGATTTGCTCTGTCTCACATTACACTGCAAGCAGTTGCGAGTAATGGCCGCCATATCAGAAGCCAACACTTAGCCAACACACAATTATAACAACGTCTTTTCCATTGCAAACTTCATGATTTATGGAAGGTTTTAGACAGTTTAGAACAAAACAGAGGATGTAGGTAATTGCTAGTTATTTCTACAAGTCCAGTACCGGTTCTCAACGTTTCGTTTTTTGGACTTGGATTGAAATGTTTTTGCAAGTCCAGAAACGGTCTGGCGGTAGACAATTTGTCACACGTTTTTATGTTTAGCCATACCTACACTACCAAAAATGCTGTTTCTTATTTTTCTTGTTTTCTTATTTTTTCTTATTGAGAGAAAGATTTTCTTCCATAAAGAATTTCAAGAAAATCAAGAAATCTTACGCAAAACCTTTGTACGTTAAATCTTACATTAAGAGTTTTATTCTTGTTTTTCTTAGGTGAAGAGAGGATTTCTAGTCTGATTTTTTATCAGCAAGAAAATTCTAGAAATTCTAGTCAATCTTTCTTCCTTATTCTTCACACAATATTTGCTTCTTGTTTGGTGAAATGGAGTATTTTACAGAATCTACTCTTAAGATTTTTATTCTTGCCATACATGAATTTTTCTTTAGACTTTCATTACACTAGGAAAACATTCTTGGCATTTCTTGTTTTCTCGATTTAGGAAGTCTGAGGAATATGATTCTTGCTATTCTTAGTATGTCTAAGAAGATGTAAGGATTTTCTTGACCAAATACAGTTAAGAAAAATGAGAAAATCAAGAAACTGTAAAACAAGTAATTCCCAAGTGTTTTTCTGTTCGAATTCCTTTTCCACAAAGTTAAAGAAAGATGTTTCCTGCTTTTCTGTGTTATCTAAAAATGAAAGTTCGAATTTGCATGATTTCCTTTCTTTTCTTAACATTGTAAAGCTCAAGAAGATAATTATTGTTTTTCTTGTAATGAGAAAGTAAATTATGCTAATTTAATACTCCCATCATCCTTTGCTGTAAAGAGAGTTTGAATGTGGACCGTTGAGTTTGGGCTCCAGCTGTATTTGCCTGATGTGCAGTTTAGATCTTACAATAATAGGGAAACATGTGGCTAGTTTCGTGAGGACACTTTTTGGTATCATGTGGGACTCACTAGTACACAGCGTAGATGACTTGTTTTAAGTTCCAAAATGCTTCCTCAGGACAACGCCATCAACAGATATGCTCCAGGTATGTTATAGCCTGTCTTGCATGAAATAACTTATTTCCCAAGTAGATACTCTTAGTTTTGTGTTTGTGGTTGCATGATACAGCCAACCAGTAATTGCAGAGCATGTACGTTTAGTGCAGTTATACCTAAAAGGTACTAAAAAAGTTGAAGTATATCATTTTCAAGCAAATGCACAAGCCCCCCCTCCCCCATGCATGTATATGGGGGAGGGGGGCGATATAGGAAAATGACAGTCACTACACTCTTTGTGTGTTTTTCTAGGCTTAGAAACCTTTGTTGTGTTTGTGGTTGCATGATACAGCCAACCAGTAATTGCAGAACATGTACGTTAAGTGCAGTAATACCTACAAGGTACTAAAAAAGTATAAGTATAACATTTTCAAGCAATTGCACAAGCCCCCATCCCCATGCATGTATAAGGGGGAGGGGGGCGATGTAGGAAAATGACAGTCATCGTCATCTTTTTTGTGTGTTTTTCTAGACTTAGAAACCTGATGGACCAAAGAAGATGCCCCCGTCTCAAGTTTGGAAAATCTTTCAACAATTACAAGTCATTGATTATAACAAGGACAGCTACAACACTGCAGAACTGACAGTTTTAGAAGGACAATTAGTTATCTGTATGAGCACAGAGAAAATGTGCTTTTATCACAGCATCAAATGTGAAACATTAATATTTATGGAAACAATTGTATTGCAAACTGGTTGATCTTTGCAATCCTTGGTTAAGAATGGGCATTAGAAAGAAAAATCCAAAACTGTGTATTAAACAATTAGATCAATGATAATAAATATGATTGGAACATATTGAAATTATATTATCATTGATTTATTAAATGGTATTCTTGATTCAAGACCTTCATCTTGATTCAAGAAACTGTTTCTAGGTTTAAGGAATTCATTCTTGAGGACAGAAAGGTATTCCTATAACAAGAACCTCACTCTTAGTCCAAGAAACTCATTCTAGGTGTAATAAATTCATTCTTGAGGACAGAAAGGTATTCCTATTACAAGAACCTCACTCTCAGTGGAGGAAACTCATTCTAGGTGTAAGAAATTCATTCTTGAGGTCAGAAAGGTATTCCTATTTCAAGAACCTCGCTCTTAGTGGAAGAAACTCATTCTAGGTGTAAGAAATTCATTCTTGAGGTCAGAAAGGTATTCCTATTTCAAGAACCTCGCTCTTAGTGGAAGAAACTCATTCTAGATGTAAGAAATTCATTCTTGAGGACAGAAAGGTATTCCTATTTCAAGAACCTCGCTCTCAGTGGAAGAAACTCATTCTAGATGTAAGAAATTCATTCTTGAGGACAGAAAGGTATTCCTATTTCAAGAACCTCACTCTTAGTGCAAGAAACTCATTCTAGGTGTAAGAAATTTATTCTTGAGGACAGAAGAAATAAGGAAATGTCAGTGAGGACGTAACAAATATAAACATTTTCTTAGAATATTTTCCTCGGAAATTTATATATCTTAGATAAAAATTCTGTGCCAAAGAAGAATCATAAGAACAAGAAAATTTATTTCGAGGTTTTAGTCACATATGTGTGAGAAAAAACAACTTGGTCAGAGAAAACTATTCTAAGAAAAAGTTTATATTCCTTACGTCCTCACTGACATTTCCTTATTCGTTCTTATTCTTGCACACAGAATAATTTTCTTTCTGGAAGATAATTTTTCTTCAACAAAGAAAAAACAAGAAAAAACGAGAATGGCATTTTTTGTAGTGTAGTATGGCTCAACATATTGTTTTTGTTATATTTCACTTCCCATACCTAGAGGTATGGGTAGAGTGAAATATATTGTATTTGTCTGGTTCTTCTTCTTCTTCTTCTCCTCCTCCTGACAACTCTTCAAATGGCTTCTACTCCGCCATTTCTTAACCAACCGACCTGAAATTTGGTGTGGAGGTTAAGATGGCAAATACCCCCAGGCCCTTTTTAAATCGTTTTGGAACAGGCCTTAAAATCATTTTTATGGAGGTTTTTTGGGGCATTTTTAGACAATTTTTATATTTTGGGTTCCTGTGCCCTGGTATTACAAGCAAATGACCTGGAATTCGGCACAAGGGTGCCTTGAACATGTCCCTACAGGATTTCAATCACATTTCCGGTGTACATCACTTCAAAATGCTTCGTTTTGGGGACTTTTGGACCCATTTTCAGACCAAAAACGGGTCAAAAGTGCTGTCCCCGTTCCATGTTCTATCTAAGAATCCATGTTCTATCTAAGGTTCCGGGCGTTCCATTTGCTGCTGGCCAAAGAACATGTGTTCTTTTCAGGTCACCTGAGGTCATGTTGCAGTTAAACACGCAAGCCTTTGCAGTCGAACCGCAGGTCACCGTAGAACGCTTTATTTTCTTTTTTTACGGCGTTTGCCGCGGCACGATTTGACCCCGTTGCATGGGTGTAAACAACTGCCTGTCGGCAGCAAAAAGACCTCGGACCTACATAATGTTCATATTTTTTCACATCTACAGGATCTGCCCAACATAACCATGTAGTTATTTCGTGCACAGCAAATTGCGAGCGCTGTGGCTTTCGAAACATTGACCATTTTTTGGTCAGTATATTTGTGCGTGTATCATTGACGGTTCACCTGGAACCAACTAGATATTTACATCACCTGATAGCCCATTTCCTCACCTTTGAATTGATACCAAAGTCCGTCCCTTGGATAATTTTATGGGAACCGGTTTTGCCCCCCAAAAAACTAACAAGAGGTCAATTTGCAGGGCGTCTTATTCTGAAGAAGAAGACAAACACAATGTCCTTTTACCATGCTTTACAGAACTCAAAGCTTATCTAATGGCATTGGTCAACTTGCATATGAATCTCACTTTTCCTGGCTTCAAGATGATATTAGTCTTATTTGGAAATGTTTCAGAATATTAATTATAGACGGCAAAACTTGAGCCGTAAGTTTCATCAACGTTCCCAACACCGGCTGAAAGTTGCAACATTGCACCTGACCTCGCCTGACCCCCACGGCAGGAAAACGGAACGTACTGGCTGGGTTCGGTCGTTCGAACGCAGGAGTTCGAAGTGATTGACTTCAAATTTGACTATTTTGTAAATATCAGGTACCTTGTACTAAAACCTATGTCTGTCTTCACTTGACTGTTATCATGTCAATTATCACATTGCATGTGGTAGCCGCGTTCATACAGCTTCTAATACAAAAAAATGGGCTTTGTTATGCCACGTGAAATGTATCGAAATGTATCCAAAGCGCAGGAGTGCACGCATCGGTAGCTAGAACTTAGGCAGAAATTTCACCACCGCAAGGTAGACATTGTCGCAGTTTTTTCGGGGGCAAAACCGGTTCCCCTAAAATTATCCTAGGAACTTTGGTATCAATTTAAAGATGAGGAAATGAGCTATCACGCGATGTAAATATCTAGTTGGTTCCAGGTGAACTGTAAAAAAGACAAACACAAATAAACTGACCAAATATTCTTAATGTTTCGAAGGCCACAGCGTTCGATGTCTTTTTACAATGCACGAAATATCTACATGGTTATATCAGGCAAGTCCTGTAGATGTGAAAAAGTGTAAACATTATAGAGGTCTGAGGTCTTTTTGTTGCACCACAGGTAGTTGTTCACACCCATGCAACAGGGACCAACCCGGGTCCGGCCGTGACCCGGAAAAAGCCGTCTTAGAGAAGGCTGCGCAGAACCGATGCGCATAGAGCTCTGCGGTTCGACTGTTTGCACTAAGAAGCTCTTGGCGTCTCGCAGAACTTGAATAGATAATTTTTTTGCACGTTTGATTTTGAAACAGTCAATTTATGCATCGGGAGGGACTCTAAGTATGATGCTCTCGCAAATGTTGCCAAATAAACATGGTTTTTGGGGCATGGTCAAATTTAATTATGGCGGCTTCAACCACTGATAAATCACGACTTGACGACGAGAAAAATGCAATCCGTCTCTGAATTGGTTGTGTCGCACTTATATACAACTTATAATTGAACCCATACCAACGATGATGATATACCACTAGGCGGAGGTAGGCCGATCCGATCGATTGCGAGCAGGTTTGCATGACCAAGTATACAAAGAATTATATAGATTTTGGGACAATCTTTCTATTATTTCTTAATTCCATTTAAATACATGCGATAGAGTTGTGAGTAAAGTATAAATTTACAATTTTGTAAGTAAAGCTCTCTAGTAGAGTTGTATAGTTTTCTATATTTGCATAGTGTATGTTTGTGCATTTTTCCAGGGTTATGTATAGTATTGTACTTTTATATATAGTGTATAGTATTGTTGTGTTTCTTTGCATATGTTCAAGCATGTTAATGAATGTAGATGAAGAATAAATAGATCTTGGGACAGTCTAGTTGTGTTTAGATGGAATTTTTGGATGGTCCATTTTGTCAAAAGATCAATTATTGCAATGGGGGGGGGGGGAAGTGAAATATG